>NC_042973.1:8641760-8734260 GCF_901001165.1 Salmo trutta | reverse complement strand
AGTAGTAGTAGTAGCAGTAGCAGTAGTAGTAGTAGTATTAGTTGTAGTAGTAGTAGTAGTAGCAGTAGCAGTAGTAGTGGTAGTAGTAGTAGCAGCAGTAGTAGTAGTAGCGGTAGTAGTAGTAGTAGTAGTAGTAGCAGTAGCAGCAGTAGTATTAGCAGTAGTAGCAGTAGTAGCAGCGGTAGTAGTAGCAGCAGTAGTAGTAGCAGTAGCAGCAGTAGTAGCAGCAGTAGTAGTAGTAGCGGTAGTAGTGGTAGTAGCAGTAGTATTAGTAGTAGTAGCAGTAGTAGTAGCAGCAGTAGTAGTAGTAGAATTAGCAGTAGTAGTAGTAGTGGTAGTAGTAGTAGTAGTAGCAGTAGCAGTTGTAGTAGTAGTAGCAGCAGTAGTAGTAGTAGCGGTAGTAGTAGTAGTAGTAGCAGTAGCAGCAGTAGTATTAGTAGTAGTAACAGTAGTAGTAGCAGCAGTAGTAGTAGTAGTAGTAGTAGTAGTAGTAGCAGTAGCAGTAGTAGTATTAGTTGTAGTAGTATTAGTAGTAGTGGTAGTAGTAGTAGCAGCAGTAGTAGTAGTAGCAGCAGTAGTATTAGTAGTAGTAGCAGTAGTAGCAGCGGTAGTAGTAGCAGCAGTAGTAGTAGCTGTAGCAGCAGTAGTATTAGTAGTAGTAACAGTAGTAGTAGCAGCAGTAGTAGTAGTATTAGTAGTAGCAGTAGCAGTAGTAGTAGTAGTATTAGTTGTAGTAGTATTAGTAGTAGCAGTAGTAGTGGTAGTAGTAGTAGCAGCAGTAGTAGTAGTAGCGGTAGTAGTAGTAGTAGTGGTAGTAGCAGTAGCAGCAGTAGTATTAGTAGTAGTAGCAGTAGTAGCAGTAGTATTAGCAGCAGTAGTAGTAGTAGCGGTAGTAGTAGTAGTGGTAGTAGCAGTAGTATTAGTAGTAATAGCAGTAGTAGTAGCAGCAGTAGTAGTAGTAGTAGCATTACTACTACTAGTAGTAGTAGTAGTAGTAGTAGTAGTAGTAGTAGCGGTAGTAGTAGTTATAGCAGTAGTAGTAGTAGTAGCGGTAGTAGTAGTAGTAGTAGTAGTAGTAGTAGTAGTAGTAGTAGTAGTAGTAGTAGTAGTAGTAGCGGTAGTGGTAGTAGTAGTTATAGCAGTAGTAGTAGTAGTAGTGGTAGTAGTAGCAGCAGTAGTAGTAGTAGCGGTAGTAGAAGTAGTAGCAGTAGCAGTAGTAGCAGTAGTAGTAGCAGCAGTTGTAGTAGTAGTAGTAGCAGTAGTAGTAGCAGCAGTAGTAGTAGTAGCGGTAGTAGTGGTAGTAGCAGTAGTATTAGTAGTAGTAGCAGTAGTAGTAGCAGCAGTAGTAGTAGTAGTAGTAGCAGTAGTAGTAGTAGCAGTAGCAGTTGTAGTAGTAGTAGCAGCAGTAGTAGTAGTAGCGGTAGTAGTAGTAGTAGTAGTAGCAGTAGCAGCAGTAGTATTAGTAGTAGTAACAGTAGTAGTAGCAGCAGTAGTAGTAGTAGTAGTAGTAGTAGCAGTAGCGGTAGTAGTGGTAGTAGTATTAGTTGTAGTAGTATTAGTAGTAGCAGTAGTAGTGGTAGTAGTAGTAGCAGCAGTAGTAGTAGTAGCGGTAGTAGTAGTAGTAGTAGTAGTAGTAGCAGCAGTAGTATTAGTAGTAGTAGCAGTAGTAGCAGCGGTAGTAGTAGCAGCAGTAGTAGTAGCGGTAGCAGCAGTAGTATTAGTAGTAGTAACAGTAGTAGTAGCAGCAGTAGTAGTAGTAAAAGTAGTAGCAGTAGCAGTAGTAGTAGTAGTAGTAGTAGCAGTAGTACTAGTAGTAGTAGTAATAGTAGTAGTAGTAGTAGTAGTAGTAGCAGTAGCAGTTGTAGTAGTAGTAGTAGCAGCAGTAGTAGTAGTAGCGGTAGTAGTATTAGTAGTAGCAATAGCAGCAGTAGTATTAGTAGTAGTAACAGTAGTAGTAGCAGCAGTAGTAGTAGTGGTAGTAGTGGTAGTAGTAGTAGCGGTAGTAGTAGTAGTAGTAGTAGTAGTAGTAGCGTTAGCAGCAGTAGTATTAGTAGTAGTAGCAGTAGTAGTAGCAGTGGTAGTAGTAGTAGTAGTCGTAGTAGTAGTAGTAGTAGTAGTAGTAGTGGTAGTAGTAGTAGCAGCAGTAGTAGTAGTAGTAGTAGTAGTAGTAGCAGTAGCAGCAGTAGTATTAGTAGTAGTAGCAGTATTAGCAGTAGTAGTAGCAGCAGTAATAGTAGTAGCGGTAGTAGTAGTAGTGGTAGTAGCAGTATTTTTAGTAGTAGTAGCAGTAGTAGTAGCAGCAGTAGTAGTAGTAGTAGCGGTAGTAGTAGTAGCAGCAGTAGTAGTAGTAGTAGTAGCAGTAGTAGCAGCGGTAGTAGTAGCAGCGGTAGTAGTAGCTGTAGCAGCAGTAGTATTAGTAGTAGTAACAGTAGTAGTAGCAGCAGTAGTAGTAGCAGCAGTAGTAGTAGTAGCAGTAGCAGTAGTAGTAGTAGTATTAGTTGTAGTAGTATTAGTAGTAGCAGTAGTAGTGGTAGTAGTAGTAGTAGTAGCAGCAGTAGTAGTAGTAGCGGTAGTAGTAGTAGTAGTAGTAGTAGTAGTAGTAGTAGTAGTAGCAGTAGCAGCAGTAGTAGTAGTAGTAGTAGCAGTAGTAGCAATTTTAGTAGCAGCAGTAGTAGTAGTAGCGGTAGTAGTAGTAGTGGTAGTAGCAGTAGCAGTAGTAGTAGCAGCAGTAGTAGTAGTAGTAGCAGTAGTACTACTACTAGTAGTAGTAGTAGTAGTAGTAGTAGTAGCAGTAGCAGTTGTAGTAGTAGTAGTAGTTGCCGCAGTAGTAGTAGTAGCGGTAGTAGCAGTAGCAGTAGCAGTAGTAGCAGCAGTAGTAGTAGTAGTAGTAGCGGTAGTAGTAGTTATAGCAGTAGCAGTTGTAGTAGCAGTAGCATTAGTAGTAGCAGTAGCATTAGTAGTAGTAGTAGTAGCAGTAGCATTAGTAGTAGCGGTGGCAGTAGTAGTAGTAGTTGTAGCTGTAGCAGTACTAGCACTAGTAGTAGTAACGACCTCTACTAGTCAACCTTAAATCTTCTGATCCCCACACTATCAGATGAGTGTTTGTAGTAAGACGTCACAGAGTCCCACCACTCAGGTTGATTTCTCTCCTGTCTGCTCAGGCCATCCATCTGTATTGACAGCTGTGGCCAACGGAGAGAAAGCCATCATCTACCTGTCAGAGCAGGTTAATGTTGAGGAGTGTCATTTCCCCTTTATAGTCCTGTATACCTGCACATTCCTCTCAGGGCTCAGTGTTTTGTTTTCCTAGGTTGGAGGACACTACCTCTCCAAGTAACACAATTTTTCACTGCTGACAAATCTCATTGACTACAACTTCAATATATTTTTTGCAATGTTTATTGATGGAAATCTGACATTTACACACATGATCTTACATTGACCATATTTTAGGTGGATTGATATTTTTTTGCTTGCAAAGAAAGAATGATACTGTTGGATAAGAATAAAATGGAGGTCCACACTGTAAGGCATGTCAGCAATACTGTGCCTTTAGCAGCTAGGCAGACAGACGGTGTCTTGATACAAGCACCAGCAGACCATTCTCTCCGACACTGCCTTAAGTGGCCCCATCTACAGTATTAACAGCTGCATTCAGCATATTGAGGAAGATGATACTACGGCTTTAATGACCTGCTTCGTTCAACTGTGAAAGTGGAGAACAGAGGAATGCCACATCTGGATCCTCTGGAGAAGCAGTAGCCCTCAATGGGCTGGAGCAGAGTAATGGAGGCAGTGGGGGAAGCCATGGGGCTCAAGTATGTGTGTGTGTGTGTGTGTGTGTGTGTGTGCCTGCGTGCGTGCGTGCGTGCGTGCGTGCGTGCGTGCGTGCTATGGCGGACACAATAACCCTAGAACCGTGTAACCGACACTTATGGATGAAGACGTCATTAAAATATAATAAAATAACCGCAAACCATTTTTTGTTTGTTTTGTGAAACTAACAGCTGACTGCTGACGGGACAGCGGTTGAGTCCGTTTCTGCTGTAACATGGACTCTACAACTTGAAACTTAATTGTTCCTTGCTGAAACAAGCAAAGTGTTGTAGCAAACAAGTCTTTGTTTGCCCAGCTCACGGTTTCCCAAAGTCGGCCCTGGGGCCCCCCTGGGTGCACGTTTTGGTTTTATCCCTAGGACTACACAGTCCCTAGGACTACACAGCTAATTCAAATAATCAAAGTGTGATGATGTGTTGGTTATTTGAATCAGCTGTGTAGTACTAGGGATAAAACCAAAACGTACTCCCAGGGGAGGAAGTGTGGGGCCAGGACCGAGTTTGGGAAACCCTGGGCTAGGCAATGCATGGCCTCCTGAGTGGCACAGCGGTCTAAGGCACTGTATCTCAGTGCTAGAGGCGTCACTATAGATCCTGGTTTGATCCCGGGCTGTATCACAACCGGCCGTGATCGGGAGTCCCATAGGGCAGTGCACAATTGGCCCAGCGTCGTCCGGGTTACGGGAGGGGTAGGTCGTCATTGTAAAATAAGAATTTGTTCTTAACTGACTTGCCTGGTTAAATCGAAATAAATACATGCAGTCAGTTTGTTTTGCTATTTAAACGTTATTTCAGTGACCGCGGTCATTTTGCTGACCAATAACCATCATAGCCCTAATGTGTGTGTGTGTGTGTGTGTGTGTGTGTGTGTGTGTGTGTGTGTGTGTGTGAGTAGAAGACATTTGACTTGAAGATTACTAATAACAACCCCCCCAAAAATGGCCTAAAGTGTTGACTACTCAAAGAATTTACAAGGCTTGACTTTTGCCTGAAATCTTTGGTATAATTGATTTGTTTTATTGACAACTTGGTGGTGCCTTCAACATGCTGTTGCACCGACAAGCTATGTGTCCTTTATGTTTGAATGTGGGGGTTTACTGCTTGAATGGGAATTAGTTAAGGCCTGTGCACCTGATTGAACAAGTAGAGCTACCTATCGTTGGGTGGGCTTTAGTGTGGTGGATAGAGTGAAAGAACAGTACCTGAGAGCGCCCGTGTGTGTTAGCAGCGCAATTAAACAAAGGCCTATTTATCGCTATGGCTAGCGTTGGGTCAGTCAGCTGCGCCGTGTTCAAGCGGGTGCTAACATGGCGTTGTGTTTGACAGTCTGTTTAATGTGCCTGCCAGCCGTCCCATGCGCTGTAGGCTATGCATTCTGCTGCCGTGCACACATTGTTCCCCACGCACATGAACTTCCCCCATAATGCAAATCAAAAAAATAAAAACCTGGCAATAAATTACCATTATTCAATTATAAATGCTCCTATTATTTACGGCTGTGTTTAAAGAAATGTAAATTAACCTTGAGTCCTGAGGAAATGAATTTGATTACGCTGGCATATATAATGTAATGGTATTTGAGAATCAAAGGCATATTTTCTTTTAAGATGTTTCCCCGCACTGGTAATGAAGACGGGGACTAAGCAGTGTGTTGCATTTTAAAAGAGGATCATTTCTATTGTTTGGGGAATATTTGTAATCATTCTGCAGCGTGACATGAGTTAGTTTGTTTGTCTGTTTTTTTAATGGCTTTTTGTTGTGGGTATTCCATTTGGAAACCAGCCAGGATTCATAACGTTATTCCATTTAATCCAACCGTTAATTTCACAATTGACAACAACTTCGCACGGCTCCTAACCTCACATTAACATAACTCATTGTATTTCACACCAAATCAAACATTACCACTGCATCAACCAACCAACAACCAAACTACTTTCTCAGGCCACCACAGTATAGTTTAACACGTCTTTTCCTGAGTTGACAGACAGACAAAGAGAATTGGTTGGCGATGGTGGGTTTAGCCTATACAGTAAAAGCTTGTTTGGGGATGCAATCATCTAGCATTTTGTTAATAAAGCCGGACCAGTTGTGTGGTGCCCGAGGGCCCGGCCTACTAATCCTGAGAGAGGCAGAGTGAATGGTCTGCGGCTCGGGCTTGCCAGCATCCCTTAACCCTGGTTGAGAGCACAGTGCTTTGTGGGCTGAATCCATTCTCTCCCAGGGCCAGGCAATAGTGTAAATACTGCTCAGATAGAACCATTCTTTCTCAGGCAGCCATTTTGTTTTCATTAAGCCCCATCATAAACTGCCTTCCCAGACTGAGGCTGCTCAGCAGTGATGGAGTGAGCTTGTGGCTAGTGCTGTGAGAAGCTCTAGCTACGCTATACAGTGCCTTCGGAAAGTATTCAGGCGCCTTGACCTTTTCCACATTTTGTTACGTTACAGCCTTATTCTAAAATGGATTAAATAAAACAATTTCCTCAGCAATCTACACACAATACCCAATAATTGCAAAGTGAAAACAGGTTTTTAATTTTTGCAACTGTATTAAAAACAAAAAACAGAAATACCTTATTTACATAAGTATTCAGACCTGTTTCCATTGATCATCTTTGAGATGTTTCTACAACTTGATTGGAGTCCACTTGTGGTAAATTCAATTGATTGGACATGATTTGGAAAGGCACACACCTGTCTATATAAGGTCCCACAGATGACAGTGCATGTCAGATCAAAAATCAAGCCATGAGGTCAAAGGAATTGTCCATAGACAGGATTGTGTCGAGGTACAGATCTGGGGAAGAGTACCAAAACATTTCTGCAGCATTGAAGGTCCCCAAGAACACGGTGGCCTCCATCATTCTTAAAATGGAATAATTTTGGAACCACCAAGACTCTTCCTAGAGCTGGCCTCCTGGCCAGACTGAGCAATCGGGGGAGAAGGGAGAACCAGATGGTCACTCTGACAGAACTCTAGAGTTCCTCTGTGGAGATGGGAGAAACTTCCAGAAGGACAACCATCTCTGCAGCTCTCCACCAATCAGGCCTTTGTAGAGACCTGAAAATTGCTCTGCACCAACGCTCCCCATCCAACCTGACAGAGCTTGAGAGGATCTGCAGAGAAAAACGGGAGAAACTCCTCAAATATAGGTGTGCCAAGCTTGTAGCTTCATACCCAAGAAGACTCGAGGCTGTAATCGCTGCCAAAGGTGCTTCAATAAAATACTGAGTAAAGGGTCTGAATGCTTATGTAAATGTGATATTTCAGGGTTTTTTAAAATTATTAGCAAGAATTTCTAAAAACCTGTTTTTGCTTTGTCATTATGGGGTAATATGTGGAGATTGATGAGGGAAAAAAATGATTTAATGCATTCTAGAATACGAGTGTAGCGTAACAAAATGTGGAAAAAGTCAAGGGGTCTGAATACTTTCTGAAGGCACTGTATATCTACAATCATTCAGTAATGTTAATCTACAGTCAGTAAGCAGTTACACCGGCGACAATAAATTAGTAATACCAAAAGCTTACCTTGACTTGGAAGAGTTCCAGTGTTCTGTTTGAAAGGCATAGCTAGCTAGCTAACATAGTTTGAGCAGAGTGTTTCAGTAGGCTAAACTAGCTAGCTACATTTGCTAGCTAAGAAAGTGAAATTGAAAGTGGAAAAAAATGACAATCTCTCTTTCTATAAACTCAGCAACAAAAGAAACATCCCTTTGTCAGGACCCTGTCTTTCAAAGATCATTTGTAAAAATCCAAATAACTTCACAGATCTTCATTGGAAAGGGTTTAAACACTGTTTCTCATGCTTGTTCAATGAACCATAAACAATTAATGAACATGCACCTGTGGAACAGTCGTTAACACACTAACAGCTTACAGACAGTTGTCAATTAAGTTCACAGTTATGAAAACTTAGGACACTAAAGAGGCCTTTCTACTGACTCTGAAAAACACCAAAAGAAAGATGCCCAGGGTCCCTGCTCATCTGTGTGAACGTGCCTCAGGCATGCTGCAAGGAGGCATGAGGACTGCAGATGTGGCCAGGGTTATAAATTGCAATGTCCATACTGTGAGACGCCTAAGAAAGCGCTACTGGGAGACAGGACTCCTTGCAGCATGCCTAAGGCACGGTCAACCTCGCAGTGGCAGACCACGTTTAACACCTGCACAGGATCGGTACATGTGAACATCACACTTGCGGGACTGGTACAGGATGGCAACAACAACTGCCCGAGTTACACCAGGAACGCACAATCCCTCCCTCAGTGCTCAGACTGTCCGCAATAGGCTGAGAGAGGCTGGACTGAGGACTTGTAGGCCTGTTGTAAGGCAGGTCCTCACCAGACAACACTGGCAACAATGTCGCCTATGGGCACAAACCCACCGTCGCTGGACCAGACATGACTAGCAAAAAGTGCTCTTCACTGACGAGTCGCGGTTTTGTCTCACCAGGGGGATGGTCGGATTCACGTTTATCGTCAAAGGAATGAGCGTTACACCGAGGTCTGTACTCTGGAGCGGGATTGATTTGGAGGTGGAGGGTCCATCATGGTCTGGGGCAGTGTGTCACAGCATCATCAGACTGAGCTTGTTGTCATTGCAGGCAATCTCAACACTGTGTGTTACAGGGAAGACATCCTCTTCCATTATGTGGTATGCTTCCTGCAGGCTCATCCTAACATGACCCTCCAGCATGACAATGCCACCAGCCATACTGCTTGTTCTGTACGGGATTTCCTGCAAGACAGGAACGTCAGTGTTCTGCCATGGCCAGCGAAGAGGCCGGACCTCAATCCCATTGAGCACGTCTAGGACCTGTTGGATCGGAGGGTGAGGGCTACGGCCATTCCTTCCGGAAATGTCCAGGAACTTGCAGGTGCCTTGGTGGAAGAGTGGGGTAACATCTCACAGCAAGAACTGGCAATCTGGTGCAGTCCATGAGGAGGAGATGCACTGCAGTACTTAATGAAGCTGGTGGCCACACCAGAGGACTGTTACTTTTGATTTTGACCCCCCCCCCCCCTTTGTTCAGGTACACATTATTCTATTTCTGTTAGTCACATGTCTGTGGAACTTGTTCAGTTTATGTCTCAGTTGTTGAATCTTGTTATGTTCATATAAATATTTACACGTTAAGTTTTCTGAAAATAAACGCATTTGACAGTGAGAAGACGTTTCTTTTTTTTGCTGGGGAATATATATTTCTCTCTTGCTTCTCCTTTGTTTTAGAAGAAATTAATTATTTCAAAACTGTTCAACTATTGTCTTTTTCTTTGAGTCAACTACTCACCACATTTCATGCACTGCAGTGCAAGCTAGGTGTAGCTTATACTTTCAGTTCTAGATTCATTCTCTGATACTTTGATTTGGTGGACATGTCAGTTCATGCTGCAAGAGCTCGGATAGGCTGGAGGACATCCTCTGGAAGTTGTCATAATTACTATGTAAGTCTATGGAAGGGGGTGAGAACCATGAGCCTCCTAGGTTTTGTTGAAGCCATTGTACCCAGAGGAGGATGGAAGCTCGCTGTCCTCCGGCTATACTCCGGCTACACCACTCTACAGAGTGCTGTTGAGGCTACTGTAGACCTTCTTTGCAAAATATTGTTTTAATCAGTTATTTGGTGATGTGATTATATTTAGTATATTTTTATCTGAAAAGGGTAACTTTTTAAAATGTTTTACCATTTACATTTTTATGAAATTCACTGAGGAGGATGGTCCTCCCCTTCCTCTGAGGAGCCTCCACTGGTGTATTTACATTCAAACCTGTCTCACTCTCAGATACACAGTGAAAGCAGCCAGACAGGCAGGTCTCCCATAGAGAAAAGTAATATATGGCAATATATGTATATTACTTATGTTTTATATGGGCATATATGGTGGAAAAATATATGGTGGAAACATATATGGTGGAAATATATGGTGGAAACATATATGGTGGAAAAATATATGGTGGAAACATATATGCCCATATATGTATGTATAAGTACATATACTGCTCAAAAAAATAAAGGGAACACTTAAACAACACATCCTAGATCTGAATGAAAGAAATAATCTTATTATATACTTTTTTCTTTACATAGTTGAATGTGCTGACAACAAAATCACACAAAAATAATCAATGGAAATCCAATTTATCAACCCATGGATGTCTGGATTTGGAGTCACACTCAAAATTAAAGTGGAAAACCACACTACAGGCTAATCCAACTTTGATGTAATGTCCTTAAAACAAGTCAAAATGAGGCTCAGTAGTGTGTGTGGCCTCCACGTGCCTGTATGACCTCCCTACAATGCCTGGGCATGCTCCTGATGAGGTGGCGGATGGTCTCCTGAGGGATCTCCTCCCAGACCTGGACTAAAGCATCCACCAACTCCTGGACAGTCTGTGGTGCAACGTGGCGTTGGTGGATGGAGCCAGACATGATGTCCCAGATGTGCTCAATTGGATTCAGGTCTGGGGAATGGGCGGGCCAGTCCATAGCATCAATGCCTTCCTCTTGCAGGAACTGCTGACACACTCCAGCCACATGAGGTCTAGCATTGTCTTGCATTAGGAGGAACCCAGGGCCAAACGCACCAGCATATGGTCTCACAAGGGGTCTGAGGATCTTATCTCGGTACCTAATGGCAATCAGGCTACCTCTGGCGAGCACATGGAGGGCTGTGCGGCCCCCCAAAGAAATGCTACCCCACACCATGACTGACCCACCGCCAAACCGGTCATGCTGGAGGATGTTGCAGGCAGCAGAACGTTCTCCACGGCGTCTCCAGACTCTGTCACGTCTGTCACGTGCTCAGTGTGAACCTGCTTTCATCTGTGAAGAGCACAGGGTGCCAGTAGCGAATTTGCCAATCTTGGTGTTCTCTGGCAAATGCCAAACGTCCTGCACGGTGTTGGGCTGTAAGCACAACCCCCACCTGTGGACGTCGGGCCCTCATACCACCCTCATGGAGTCTGTTTCTGACCGTTTGAGCAGACACATGCACATTTGTGGCCTGCTGGAGGTCATTTTGCAGGGCTCTGGCAGTGCTTCTCCTGCTCCTCCTTGCACAAAGGTGGAGGTAGCGGTCCTGCGGCTGGGTTGTTGCCCTCCTACGGCCTCCTCCACGTCTCCTGATATACTGGCCTGTCTCCTGGTAGCGCCTCCATGCTCTGGACACTACGCTGACAGACACAGCAAACCTTCTTGCCACAGCTCGCATTGATGTGCCATCCTGGATGAGCTGCACTACCTGAGCCACTTGTGTGGGTTGTAGACTCCGTCTCATGCTACCACTAGAGTGAAAGCACCGCCAGCATTCAAAAGTGACCAAAACATCAGCCAGGAAGCATAGGAACTGAGAAGTGGTCTGTGGTCCCCACCTGCAGAACCACTCCTTTATTGGGGGTGTCTTGCTAATTGCCTATAATTTCCACCTGCTGTCTATTCCATTTGCACAACAGCATGTAAAATGTATTGTCAATCAGTGTTACTTCCTAAGTGGACAGTTTGATTTCACAGAAGTGTGATTGACTTGGAGTTACATTGTGTTGTTTAAGTGTTCCCTTTATTTTTTTGAGCAGTGTATATGACACATATAAACGATTTGGCCTTTCATATATGTGACATATATTTCTGCCTTATGTACAGTATATGTATAATACTTATTTGCTCATATATGTGACACATGCAGTATTACCATTTGTATTACATACAGTTGAAGTCGGAAGTTTACATACACTTAGGTTGGAGTCATTAAAACTCGTTTTCAACCACTTCACAAATTTCTTGTTAACAAACTACAGTATAGTTTTGGCAAGTTGGTTAGGACATCTACTTTGTGCATGACACAAGTAATTTTTCCAACAATTGTTTACAGGCAGATTATTTAATTTATAATTCACTGTATCACAATTCCAGTGGGTCAGAAGTTTACATACACTAAGTTGACTGTGCCTTTAAACAGCTTGGAAAATTCCAGAAAATGATGTCATGGCTTTAGAAGCTTCTGATAGGCTATTTGACATCATTTGAGTCAATTGGAGATGTACCTGTGGATGTATTTCAAGGCCCACCTTCAAACTCAGTGCCTCTTTGCTTGACATCATGGGGAAAATCAAAAGAAATCAGCCAAGACCTCAGAAAAAAAAATGTAGACCTCCACAAGTCTGGTTCATCCTTGGGAGCAATTTCCAAATGCCTGAAGGTACCACGTCCATCTGAACAAACAATAGTATGCAAGTATAAACAACATGGGACCACGCAGCAGTCATACCGCTCCGGAAGGAGACGTGTTCTGTCTCCTAGAGATGAATGTACTTTGGTGCGAAAAATGCAAATCAATCCCAGAACAACAGAAATGGACCTTGTGAAGATGCTGGTGGAAACAGGTACAAAAGTATCTATATCCACAGTAAAACGAGTCCTATATCGACATAATCTGAAAGGCCGCTCAGCAAGGAAGAAGTCACTGCTCCAAAACTGCCATAAAAAAGCCAGAATACGGTATGAAACTGCACATGAGCACAAAGATCGTACTTTTTGGAGAAATGTCCTCTTGTCTGATGAAACAAAAATAGAACTGTTTGGCCATAACAACCATCGTTAGGTTTGGAGGAATAAGGGGGACGCTTGCAAGCCGAAGAACACCATCCCAACCGTGACGCACGGGGGTGGCAGCATCATGTTGTGTGGGTGCTTTGTTGCAGGAGGAACTGGTACACTTCACAAAATAGATGGCATCATGAGGTAGGGAAATTCTGTGGATATATTGAAGCAACATCTCAAGACATCAGTCAGGAAATTAAAGCTTGGTCGCAAACGGGTCTTCCAAATGGACAATAACCCCAAGCATACTTCCGAAGTTGTGGCAAAATGGCTTAAGGACAACAAAGTCAAGGCATTGGAGTGCCCATCACAAAGCCCTGACCTCAATTCCATATAAAATTTGTGGGCAGAACTGAAAAAGCGTGTGCGAGCAAGGCGGCCCACAAACCTGACTCAGTTACACCAGCTCTGTCAGGAGGAATGGTCCAAAATTAACCCATCTTATTTTGGGTAGCTTGTGGAAGGCTACGTGGAAGGCAAACGTTTGACCCAAGTTAAACAATTTAAAGGCAATGCTACAAAATACTAATTGAGTGTATGTAAACTTCTGACCCACTGGGAATGTGATAAAAGAAATAAAAGCTGAAATATATCACTCTACTATTATTCTGACATTTAACATTCTTAAAATAAAGTGGTGATCTTAACTGACCTAAGACAGGGAATTTTTACTAGGATTAAATGTCAGGAATTGTGAAAAACTGAGTTTAAATGCATTTGGCTAAGGTGTATGTAAACTTCAACTGTATATGTTCCTTATATGCCATAATATGTTACTTTATATGCTTATATATGTGTGACACGTAGTATTAAAATGATTATTACATATGTATGTCCCCTTAAATGTCACAAGACATGTTAACAATGTGTTAACATATATGTTACAGTGTATTATTTCAGTGATAATGCCACAAAAACACACAAAAAAATGTAATTTAATCCTAATCATTCGATTATTTTTCTCTCATCGCTTTTCAATTCAGCCATTTTACTGTTTTAAGCCATTCTTACTTTTCCTTTTGTTGCACCCGGGAAGCGCTTCATGACAGAATCTGTGGAAGGAAAGCAACCAATAGAAGACAAAGAGAACATAGGGGTTAGGGGTCATAAATAGATTTTTGTTATTTTTAATGGAGAAACTTTTATGTGAAAAGCTTATCACATTCAGTTTAATAAGAAATCCTTGACCATTAATGCCCTATGTCCAATGATTGATTTGTAAATTCAGTTAAGGGATAGTTAACTTTTTTTTTTTACAGCTTATAGCCAGATGTTTCCTTACCCTGAAAGTAGTCTATAGAGTTAAGTAACCACTATTAACTTAAAGGGATTTGGCCACAAACATTGAACTTTGTCTAATTGCCCCCATCAACCACATAGGGTTTTTGTTAGCCATCTGACTATAAGGTGTAAAAAAAAAGTTTACATCCCTTTAACATCTTGAATTTATTGAAATAGACCCCGAACCCTGTTATAGGGTAATCATTTTTAAAATGGTATTGAGAGATCTTTTGAGATTATTTGTCATTGTAATACTTACCCAGAGTCAGATGAACTTATTCATGAAATGTTTATGTCTCTGTGTACAGTTTGGAGATTATTGAAGTTAGCATGCCATGAGTCATAGTCTTTTTAAAATATCATGCCTGCATACTGTCAAATGCTCATTTGCAATCAATGAACAAAAACCTACTCACCAGTTATTGTAGCCACTTTTTCGGTATCCAATCTGTCTTCTTTCTCCCTATCTTCACCCCTTTTAGCTTACAACAACAGATAGCTTAGTGGTTAGAGTGGCAGTAGCCTAGTGGTTAGAGTTGCAGGTAGCCTGGTGGTTAGAGTGGCAGGTAGCCTAGTGGTTAGAGTGGCAGGTAACCTAGTGGTTAGAGTGTTTGGCTGGTAACTGTAACATTCGAGCCAGGGTGAATTATCATCTGCAACACATGAATAATTCTGTAAAGGACTGGGGACCCTTACAAGATAGCATGGCGCGAAATTCAAAACAGCAAAAATCTATTAATTTCAATTTCTCAAACAATCAACTATTTTACACCATTTGAAAGATAAACATCTCCTTAATCCAACCGCATTGTCCGATTTCAAAGAGGCTTTACGGCAAAAGCATAAAGTTAGATTATTTTAGGACAGTACATAGACAAAGAATTACACACAGCCATTTTCAATGCAAGGACAGGTGTCACCAAAAGCAGAAAACCAGCTAAAATTATGCACTAACCTTTGACAATCTTCATCACATGACACTCCTAGGACATTATGTTAGACAATACATGCATTTTTTGTTCTATCAAGTTCATATTTATATCCAAAAAGAGCATTTTACATTGGCGCGTGACGTTCAGAAAATGTATTTCCCCCAAACCTCCGGTGAATCAGCACAAAAATTTACAAAAATACTCATTATAAACGTTGATAAAATATTCAACTGTTATTCAAAGAATTATAGATTAACATCTCCTGAATACAACCGCATTGACAGATTTCAAAATAACTTTACTGGGAAAGCACACTTTGCAATAATCTGAGTACTGCGCTCAGAAAAATACACTAGGCAATACAGATACCCGCCATTTTGGAGTCATCTAAATGCATAAATAGCATTAGAAATATTCACTTACTTTTAATAATCTTCATCAGAAGGCACTTCCAGGAATCCCAGGTCCACAATAAATGTTGTTTTGTTCGATAAAGTTCATAATTTATGTCCAAATAACTCCATGTTGTTAGCGCGTTCAGTAAGCTACTCAAAAGATAGGAAGCGTGAGGAAAATGTCACGACGAAAAGTTTAAAAAAAAATCTATTTACGTTCGTTCAAACATGTCAAACGTTGTACAGCATCAATCTTTAGGGCCTTTATAACGTGAAACTTCAGTAATATTCCAACCGGACCCATGCATTGTCTTGAAAAACATTTTGGAACACAGATCCCTTCTCACGTGAATGCGCGCAATGAACTGATGTGGTTTTCTGAGTCACCTGCTTCCCAGCCTTCTCGTTCGGTCTGTGTTTACCGCAAAAGCCTCAAACAACTTTCTAAAGACTGTTGACATCTAGTGGAAGCCTTAGGAAGTGCAAAATGAACCCTAACTCACTGTTTGTTCGATTGGCAATGACTTGAAAAAACTACAGGCACAAGATTTTCATTTCCTGGTTGTATTTTTCTCAGGTTTTTGCCTGCCATATGAGTTCTGTTATACTCACAGACACCATTCAAACAGTTTTAGAAACTTCAGAGTATTTTCTATCCAAATCTACTAATAATGTGCATATTCTAGTTTCTGGGCCAGAGTAGTAACCTGTTCAAATTGGGTACGTTTTTCATCCGGCCGTGAAAATACTGCCCCCTAGCCCAGAAAGGTTTTAAGTGCAGTAACATAATACATCCTCTGTATTTAAGTCATACTAGCGAATACATTGACTTGTATTTAAAAATATACCTTCTCTGTATTTATCTTAACCTCATGTACTATGTTTCAATAAAAAATCCTTTAAATAGCTAAATGAATCATAAACCAGTACAGTACCGCTACAACACTTGGGTGGGGAGATGCCAGGGCCTAAACCATATAAATGTAGTAGAAAAGAAACCACAATATTACCTCAGAGGAACTATAAATCAATAAATTCAAACCAGAATATTATCTGGTGCCATTTTTTCTTATGTTATCCTATGGGCTGTTATCCTATGTTAGCCTTGCTTAGCCGCAAACCCAGCCATCTCTATGTCAAGATCACTAACAGTTTTCACTCGATCAATTTAGACATTTAAACTTTACAATTTCAACATAAAAGGTAAGTATCACTCAAAATGACCATTTAGACTCTAACATGTTCTATAGATAATGTTCTTGTGTAAAACCACATACCTGTTTAAGAGAACAAAGAAACAAGAGAGTAGGAGAAAGGTAGAGTTGCCACAGGCGTCTTCTTCCATTATTGTTGAGGGGAGGGGAGATGCAAACCCGAGCGTCACGTAGGAGTGACACGATCTGACGTAAGACGTTGGAGTGTACCCATGAGTTTACCAGTTAAATTGCCAGGTTTAGAGCTTCCAACCCTGTTTTATTCATTCTATTTCTATGGCCCCCACTCTAGTCTGTTAGTGGATGTGTGAGAGTTTAACCCCCAAAATGCCTCAGGCAGTGTCAGTGACATGCAGCACTGCATTTGCTCTGGAGTGGCGGCAGTGGGCTGACCCAGTGATCCTGTGTGTAAACAGAGTGCTGTGACTCCTTTAGTCCAATATCCCTCCCGCACCAAATAAGGAAGACGCAGTCAGAGCTCAGCGAAAAGCTGAAGTGAAGAATGGACAGAGAGAAAGTGAGAGAGAGAGAAAGAGGGTGAGTCATTGAGATAGAGAAATAGAAAGAGAGAGACAGAGAGGGAGGGAGAGAGAGAGAAAGAACAAGATAGATAGATAGAGGGAAATATTATTGCTTACGGAAATGCACACAGTTAATAGCTTCCTGTGTGCGATCTAGTAATGTGATGGTCGATTATTATCTTCCACTCATATTCCCTGGGGGGGAAGGTCCCATTTCCTCTACACAGACCACACCCCTTGTTCCACTGACAACAACAGTGTTGAAGTAATGAGTCAGGTTGAACAATACAAGGAGTCTCCTCCCACACTAACAATACTAGGGGTCTCCTCTCACACTAACAATACTAGGGGTCTCCTCTCACACTAACAATACTAGGGGCTCCTCCCACACTAACAATACTAGGGGTCTCCTCCCACACTAACAATACTAGGGGTCTCCTCTCACACTAACAATACTAGGGGCTCCTCCCACACTAACAATACTAGGAGTCTCCTCTCACACTAACAATACTAGGGGTCTCCTCCCACACTAACAATACTAGGGGTCTCCTCCCACACTAACAATACTAGGGGTCTCCTCTCACACTAACAATACTAGGGGCTCCTCCCACACTAACAATACTAGGGGTCTCCTCCCACACTAACAATACTAGGGGTCTCCTCCCACACTAACAATACTAGGGTCTCCTCCCACACTAACAATACTAGGGGTCTCCTCTCACACTAACAATACTAGGGGTCTCCTCCCACACTAACAATACTAGGGGTCTCCTCCCACACTAACAATACAAGGGGTCTCCTCTCACACTAACAATACTAGGGGTCTCCTCCCACACTAACAATACTAGGGGTCTCCTCCCACACTAACAATACTAGGGTTCTCCTCCCACACTAACAATACTAGGGGTCTCCTCCCACACTAACAATACTAGGGGTCTCCTCCCACACTAACAATACTAGGGGTCTCCTCTCACACTAACAATACTAGGGGTCTCCTCCCACACTAACAATACTAGGGGTCTCCTCTCACACTAACAATACTAGGGGTCTCCTCCCACACTAAAAATAAGAGGGTCTCCTCCCACACTAACAATACTAGGGGCCTCCTCTCACACTAACAATAAGAGGGGTCTCCTCTCACACTAACAATAAGAGGGGTCTCCTCCCACACTAACAATACTAGGGGTCTCCTCTCACACTAACAATACTAGGGGTCTCCTCTCACACTAACAATACGAGGGTCTCCTCCCACACTAACAATACTAGGGGTCTCCTCTCACACTAACAATACTAGGGGTCTCCTCCCACACTAAAAATAAGAGGGTCTCCTCCCACACTAACAATACTAGGCTCTCCTCCCACACTAACAGTACAAGGGGCCTCCTCCCACACTAACAATACAAGGAGTCTCCTCCCACACTAACAATAAGAGCCTTCCCTGTAGCTCAGTTGGTAGAGCATGGTGTTTGCAACACCAGGGTTGTGGGTTCGATTCCCACGGGGGGCCAAGTACGAAGAAAAAAAAATGTATGAGATGTATGCATTCACTACTGTAAGTCGCTCTGGATAAGAGCGTCTGCTAAATGACTAAAATGTAAATGTAGGGTCTCCTCCCACACTAACAATACTAGGGTCCACTCCCACACTAACAATACTAGGGTCCACTCCCACACTAACAATAAGAGGGGCCTCCTCCTACACTAACATTAAGAGGGTCTCCTCCCACACTAACAGTATGAGGGTCTCCTCCCACACTAACAATACTAGGGGTCTCCTCCCACACTAACAATACAAGGAGTCTCCTCCCACACTAACAATACAAGGAGTCTCCTCCCACACTAACAATCCTAGGGGCCTCCTCCCACACTAACAATACTAGGGGCCTCCTCCCACACTAACAATACTAGGGGCCTCCTCCACCACTTTTTTTTTTTTTCATCTTTATTTTAACAGGGAAAACAGACTGAGACCTGGATCTCTTTTACGGCTGTGCCCTGTGTAAACATGTTGACATGTACAGTTTTAGGCATACAGACAAGAACATTTCAAACATACAAAACAAAGACACAATTGAACAGAAACAATCACAGACATCATCATATTGATCCTCCGTAACATTTTTGAAATGGGCAAGGGACACCAGAGTGTCTAACACTAACAATACGAGGGGCTCCTCCCACACTAACAATACGAGGGTTCTCCTCCCACACTAACAATACTAGGGTTCTCCTCCCACACTAACAATACTAGGGTTCTACTCCCACACTAACAATACTAGGGTCTCCTCCCACACTAACAATACTAGGGTTCTCCTCCCACACTAACAATACTAGGGGCTCCTCCCACACTAACAATACGAGGGTCTCCTCCCACACTAACAATACTAGGGTCTCCTCCCACACTAACAATACTAGGGTTCTCCTCCCACACTAACAATACTAGGGTTCTCCTCCCACACTAACAATAAGAGGGTCTCCTATCACACTAACAATACTAGGGTTCTCCTCTCACACTAACAATACTAGGGGCTCCTCCCAAGCTAACAATACTAGGGTCTCCTCCCACACTAACAATACTAGGGGTCTCCTCCCACACCAACACAAAGGAGTCTGATCTCGAGAATTGATCTTGACTATCAGCCAATCATAAAGTGCCCTGTCACAGACCCACTGGTAATATTAATAGCAAAGCTGGCACAAATGATCCCCCCCCCACCCATTCCGCTGCTTGTGTATCAACGTAATGAATTCATAATCTCTAGCCGAGGCTTTTGTAGATCTCTATCGCCGTGGAGATAAGAGAAGCAATAGCAGCTCTAATAGCTGTCAGTCTGTCTGCCTCTCTTTCTGCTTCTGGCTCGTCCTCTCTCTCTCTCTCTCTCTCTCTCTCTCTATGTCAACCAAATGGGGGCCTGTGTGTGTGTGTGCGTGTGCGTGCGTACGTGCATGTGTGCATGCATGCCTGCGTGTGTGTGTGTGTGTGTGTGTGTGCGTGTGTGTGTGAGAAAACTATCAAGCTAGCAGCAGTGGCCCCTGTACGGCTCCTGAGGAACAAAGCTATTGTATAACAGAGAGCCAGACAGTTCTCAACTCTCTGTGCATCTATTTGCCAAGATGAAAGCCGTGCGAGTTTCTGTCAAAAAGATGAGAATATATTTGAGAGGTAAGTGTCGAGGAAGGGGAGCCCCTAGGGGACATCTGGCTGGGGGGGAAAAAAATTGTTTTGTACACGGGGCCTTCGTTTTCTCCCTGAGTTGCCTGACAAACACTCTATCACAGGTGGAGTAAATAGTGTCGTACATGAAGCTGCCAGAGCTGCTGCTACCTCTCAAGAGCCGGCCGGTCATGTCTGTGTGTTTTTAATTGATGGGGTGTCACTATCAGAGGTGGTGGGGCTGTCTGCCCCCCCCTGGGGAGTGATGGGGTGTCACTATTAGAGGTGGTGGGGCTATCTGCCCCCCCCCCCCTGGGGAGTGATGGGGTGTTACTATCAGAGGTGATGGGGCTGTCTGCCCCCCTGGGGAGTGATGGGGTGTCACTATTAGAGGTGGTGGGGCTGTCTGCCCCCCCCCCGGGGAGTAATGGGGTGTTACTATCAGAGGTGATGGGGCTGTCTGCCCCCCCCCTGGGGAGTGATGGGGTGTTACTATTAGAGGTGGTGGGGCTGTCTGCCCCCCCCGGGGAGTGATGGGGTGTTACTATCAGAGGTGGTGGGGCTGTCTGCCCCCCCCCCTGGGGAGTGATGGGGTGTTACTATCAGAGGTGGTGGGGCTGTCTGCCCCCCCCCCCCCCGGGGAGTGATGGGGTGTTACTATCAGAGGTGGTGGGGCTGTCTGCCCCCCCCCCCCCGGGGAGTGATGGGGTGTTACTATCAGAGGTGGTGGGGCTGTCTGCCCCCCCCCCCCCTGGGGAGTGATGGGGTGTTACTATCAGAGGTGGTGGGGCTGTCTGCCCCCCCACCCCACCCCGGGGAGTAATGGGGTGTTACTATCAGAGGTGATGGGGCTGTCTGCCCCCCCCCCTGGGGAGTGATGGGGTGTTACTATCAGAGGTGGTGGGGCTGTCTGCCCCCCCCCGGGGAGTGATGGGGTGTTACTATCAGAGGTGATGGGGCTGTCTGCCCCCCCCTGGGGAGTGATGGGGTGTTACTATCAGAGGTGATGGGGCTGTCTGCCCCCCCCTGGGGAGTGATGGGATGTTACTATTAGAGGTGGTGGGGCTGTCTGCCCCCCCCTGGGGAGTGATGGGGTGGCTTGGGTGGTTGGAGTCTTTTACAATTTTCCGGGCCTTCCCTTGACACTGCCTGGTATAGAGGTCCTGGATGGCAGGGAGCTCGGCCCCAGTGATGTAGGCTCCCGGGCTCCCGAGTGGCGCAGTGGTCTAAGGCACTGATTCTCAGTGCAAGAGGTGTCACAACAGTCCCTGGTTTGAATCCAAGCTGTATCACATCTGGCTGTGATTGGGAGTCCCATACGGTGGTGCACAATTGGCCTACCGTCATCTGGAGTAGGCTGTCATTAAATAAGAATGTGTTCTTAACACACCCCCTCGGTAGCACCTTGAGATTGAGGGCGGTGCAGTTGCCATACTGTAGAACAATTTAAGCATCTGAGGACTCATGCCAAATCTCTTCAACCTTCTTCATGACTGTGCTAGTGTGAGAGGACCATGTCCTTAGTGATGTGGACATTGAGGAACTTGAAGCTCTCGAAGCACTCCATTAAAGCCATGTTGATGTGGACGGGGGCGTGCTCGCCCCTCCGTTTCCTATAGTCCACGATCAGCTTATTTGTATTGCTGACTTTGAGGGAGGGGTTGATGTCCTGGCACCACACCGCCAGGTCTCTGACCTCCTCCCTGTAGGCCGTCTCATCGTTGTCGGTGATCAGGCTTACCTCGTTGCGTCGTCAGCAAACAAGAGAGAGAGAGAGTTGAGAAAGAGAGAGAGAGAGAGAGAGAGAGAGAGAGTAGGAGAGAGAGAGTAGGAGAGAGAGAGAGAGAGAAGATAAGAGCACCCAGTGTAGTCGACTCAAAGCTGTGTCATGGATTGCACATGTCAAGAAGTGAGCGTTCCTCTCTCCTTCCATGCACTATCCCGTATGTCCCTAGCCCCAGTGAAATGTACCATGTTAAGCCCCCACGCCACCAGGGGAAAAGCGGTGTGCGGCTCTCAAAGATTTATCGGCCTGATTAAATTAGGCAACGGTGAATAAAGAGATGGGGAAGGGGGAAAAAAACACCATCAAATCACACCAAACGATTTATTAAGTGCTCATATTGATTAGCCCCCATTTGACCTTTTACGGTGTTACATATCACACCAGGTTTAAAACACAGAGTACTGAAGGGAGGAGGGGAGAGGGAGAATGACACTGGTACTTTGTCACAGAGTGTACACTAGAGATGGGTCCCAATCCATTATGGGTGGCAGGTAGCCTAGCAGTTAACAGCATTGAGCCAGTGACCGAAAGGTTGCTGGTTTGAATCTCTGAGCCAACTATCTGTTGATCTGCTCTTGAGCAAGGCTCTTGTAAAATGCTCTGGATTAGAGTGTTTGCTAAATTACTCAAATGTGAGAAAAATATATATCTGGGCCCCTTGAAATGTTCACTACACAAATACAGTACAGACTCAAATTGGAGGACTGTCCTGTTTAGTGTTGACCCTACCAAACTTGCATGTCAGGCCTACCCTTATTCTGTTTTCTGGGCCAATCAATTGAGGTTGGCAACAGCCTAAAGACTGATAAACACAAGTGTTGACATAATTAGATTTGAAGTTGTTCATTATCAATTATAATAGATTTGGATAGAGCCTAAGGCCAAGCAATGGAGGCTAACTTGTACTTGTAGAGGCTGAACCAGTCATTCATACATGCTACCTGGAATTCAGGCAGGGGATCTGTAACAGCTGATTTGAAAACAACATTATTACATCACTAATGTATTTCAGCCGAACTCTCAATTTATAGAGCGTTTAAGAAGCTGTCATTTATTGACAGAGACAACACTTTTTAAAAAAATCTTTGGTTTTGAAATAGCCTAGGGACTGATTAATGAAGTTTGCACCTTTTGTTTTTAAGAAGGAATATAGGCTGTAATGAAATAAAGCAAAGATAGAATTGTAAAAGTGTCTTAATTGACACTTAGACTCATATTATTAGCCTAGGTATGATATTAATTTAATGATGCTATGAATTCTTAAATCAGATTGCAATTACTGTACTGCGTCTATTCTATACGTTTCAGAGCTAAAGTAAGATTAAGAAAACTGGTTAATTGATGATAACTATTTCTATATTACACGCGTCAACCGCCACCCTTCTGCCCCGTACCCCCCCACCCCCTCTCCTGACCCAGGGTTTCTGCATGACGTTCGACCCCAAATCCTCATCTGTTCGGTGTCTGTGGTGTCATTCACAAGCGAGTGGTAACGTCAGTGCAGAGAGGAGGCAGTACCGTTTTTTTTGGAGGGGGTAACTCGACTAGGGGGGGCACTCGTCACCCATCTATCCACCCCCAGTCGAATGAGGTGGATTTAGGAAGAAAATATCCATACCTGCGACGTGGAGATTAACCACAGCAACAAACAGATACGCATTTGGAAGCGGTTTTAGTTCTATTGTGGCGATCAACAAAGGGACTGATGTGAAAACAGAATACAGACTTGTAAAGGGCGTGATTGTAGCGGTGGTTTGCACCGTATAAAAGCGACTACGTTTTTTACACAACTGACATTTTTGATTATTCTTCAATTTGTTTTTATTTCATGGATGCAAAATAATCCTTTTTGGAGGAGAAATTGAATTTTAAATTGTCCCTCATATGCACCCCATAAACAAACTCGGAGGGGGGGCAGTTAAAAAAAAAAAACTTCTCACTGACTCAAGTAAGTGCTTACTATTTTCTTTCTAACGTTTTTACAGAAATAAGAACGAACATGTAGTTGTTTGACACAAAGTTACTATTCATAGGCTGTAAGCATTTTCCCACGTAGGCTACAACGTACTGTTACTTGTATCCCGCAGATGGCTTTGTTCAACTTCACAAAACGAATACTATTTAACAGACTTAATTCATACAGTATGGAGGAGTTGTATTATAACTGTAGAATTATAACAAAACATTTCAACCATAATTAGAAAAGTAATTCGTGTTTTCTTTTCTTTTACTCATTCTCACAGTCAGCAACACATTGGATACAAATAAAGCAACGATGTTTCAGTATATAGCCAAGCCTTTTAAATGTATCGAAATAATTGATACAATAAAATATTTTATGATGACTGTTTTTGGTTTATAGCGTAGTCTGTCTGTGTAGGCTAGTTAAATGCATTCTCTTTTACTATGTGTTTGTATTGCAAACAACCATTTCAATACTGCGAGGCGCAATTGGTGAAGGCTTGTGCCCTGGGGATATGCACATTTCACTTCGTTCCCAAGGACGACCAATCTGGCAAGACTGTTATTATGTCTGTTATTATGTTAACGATGTGTTTCTTTTGAGATGAGCTACATTGTAGGAGCTACTATTGACGGGTGATTTGGGGTGATTGTTATGATTGTCATTAGGCATACAGTATGTAGGCCTGTTCCAAATTAGAGTATAGCTCAGAAAAAGATTGAAGCTGAGCTGTTTTATCATTCTATAACATCAGTTCAATTAACTGGTGAAGAGGCAGTGAACTTCTGCTGATGCATACTGTGCTGGGATGTTTATTACATGGTTAAGGTGCCCACTGGCAGTGCTGAATGATCCTGTTTTATGTAGAATGAATCGAATTTGAATCACAATTGGACTTTCTTTTTGCATCTAAGCATCTTTATTTAACTAGGCAAGTCAGTTAAGAACAAATTCTTATTTACAATGACGTATGACTGCCTACCCCAGCCAAACCCTAACCCCGGACGACGCTGGGCCAATTGTGCGCCGCCCTATGGGACTCCCAATCACGGCCGAATGTGATACAGCCTGGAATCGAACCAGTGTCTGTAGTGACACCTCTAGCACTGAGATGCAGTGCCGTAGACAGCTGTGCCACTCAGGAGCCCAACATTATTTTCCTGATAAACAAACTCAGAGTTCATTTAAGCACAAATAAGGAAATATATAAATCAGTGTGATATATTCATGGGAATAGAATGAAATAGAATCTAGGTGGCAGGTAGGGGTGGCAGGTAGCCTAGTGGTTAGAATGTTAAGCCAGTAACTGAAAGTTTGCTGGATCGAATCCCTGAGCTGACAAGATAAAAATCTGTCATTTTGCCCCTAAACATGGCAGTTAACCCACTGTTCCCCGGTAGGCCGTCACTGTAAATAAGAATTTGTTTTTAACTGACTTGCCTAGTTAAATAAAGGTTAACTTTAAAAATAGTAATAGCCTAGCCTATATTGAACTGTGAAATACTGTGTGTTTGGACTATATAAAACAGTGTTCTATATCTGTGGAGAAGCCTTCTATTAAATGTAACCACCATCCTCTAGTCCAGGGGTGGGCATTTCCAGTCCTCAAGGACCTGATTGTTGTCACAGTTTTGCCCCAGCTAACACACCTGACTCCAATAATGACCTAATCATGATCTTCAGGTTAGAATGCAATTTGATTAATCAGCTGTGTTTGCTAGGGATGGAGGAAAAGTGTGACACCAATCAGGCCCTGGACGACTGGAGTTGTCCAACCCTGTTCTAGTCTAATGCAACGATAACAGGTTCACAAAATACATATATTGATGTTAATGTCAACTAAAAAAACATGCAATTTGCCATTATTGTTTTCTCCCAGGCCATTTATATTGTGAGGTTTGTTATGCTATCATTCTTGTAGTTGAACATTACATCTTGGTGTTGGCTAGAATAAAATAAACTAATTTGTAATGATGAGATCCACATGTCGATTGTCAGAAAAGAGAAAAGTGGCGTCCTTCAGAGTAATTGGACAACACCTCACATGTAAAGAGGAACATATCAACTGTGTCCAGCAGCCTTAATGTCACTTTAATTGAACAATTTATCACCACTGATCTCTGTCAGATGCTAGAACAGGAAGCGGAGGAAAACAAACGGAAGAGGAACGCTGCCAGGCAGGCTGAGGCAGTTAGCTGAGACCAGAGGATGTCACAGGCTTTGTATCTGCCTTCAGATAAACAAATCAATGCATTTGACGGACAAGCCCATAAGGAGTTTAAATGAATAGAACTTGCTCATTGATGTAAACATTTAATCTGAAAACTTTTGATTCCACCGAAGCCTTGGGGGAGTGTTTTTTTTTCTCACTTGGAAGTGAAAAAGTGAATTGAATTATTGCCCCGTATATGATTTTTGTACAAATGTCTTTGTAGGTGTCCCCCCGAGGGTTTTGAAATTCATTTCCTCGCAATTATTACTTTCTAATATTTTTTTTCCCTATTTCCCCCTCACTTATTCGTATGGGGCTTTTTCTAAATGTTTGCAAAGGATCAAAGGAGGTGATTCCAGACTCTAGTCTTCAGGCCCGCTGTCAGAGTAAATAGTCATTTCACTAAACATTTAACTTTGAAGATGTTCGACTTTCTGCCTCTCACTTTGAGGCCTGTTTTAGAGGCTCACACAAGGCAATGGGTCTTATTACCCTAGATTGCAGGACTTTTATGTCGCGCCACTTCGTCAAACAATTAAAAAATAAATCATTTTATAGACCTTTTAATGCAGTGCTAAGCCTAAGTGTTTTTCTATTGGGTGCTTCTTACTATGTAGTGCCATGTTGATTGCATTTGAAACCAAATTAGATCAATTTAGGTAACATCAAGGGTTTTCCCATTAGCCGCGCTGCTCATCGGCTTCAGACGCCATGGTAACATGGAGCATTAATAGCAGCTGCACCAGAGGACTTCATCGTGTTATTAGGGAGAAGGAGAGAGAGGGATAGAGAGATGCTCCAGTGGACTTCATCGTGTTATTAGGGAGAAGGAGAGAGAGGGATAGAGAGATGCTCCAGAGGACTTCATCGTGTTATTAGGGAGAAGGAGAGAGAGGGATAGAGAGATGCTCCAGAGGACTTCATCGTGTTATTAGGGAGAAGGAGAGAGAGGGATAGAGAGATGCTCCAGAGGACTTCATCGTGTTATTAGGGAGAAGGAGAGAGAGGGATAGAGAGATGCTCCAGAGGACTTCATCGTGTTATTAGGGAGAAGGAGAGAGAGGGATAGAGAGATGCTCCAGAGGACTTCATCGTGTTATTAGGGAGAAGGAGAGAGAGGGATAGAGAGATGCTCCAGAGGACTTCATCGTGTTATTAGGGAGAAGGAGAGAGAGGGATAGAGAGATGCTCCAGAGGACTTCATCGTGTTATTAGGGAGAAGGAGAGAGAGGGATAGAGAGATGCTCCAGAGGACTTCATCGTGTTATTAGGGAGAAGGAGAGAGAGGGATAGAGAGATGCTCCAGAGGACTTCATCGTGTTATTAGAGAGAAGGAGAGAGATGGATGGAGAGATGCAGAGGTGGCTCGTATCGTCGTTGAGGGAGGAGACCTTTTAAGTGGTTGGTTAATGGAAAGTGTTGATCATGACTTGCATCTACTTGCTGTAGATGAGTGGTATGAGTGGTTTGTGACTCATCCCATCGTCAGGATCTTGGATCATAGACAGTAGCCTCTATTCAAACTGCCCAAAAAGAGGATAGAAAAAACAGACAATATTCCGGGCACTACTTACTGCTTATATCTTTCCACCTTTCCTCTCCTGCGCTGGGGCCACAGGGGATAAGAGATTAGTGCTGTGGAATTATTGACGGATTCGCTCAGACGTGTTCCCCTGACTCTGAGTCCGAATCAGTAGATTGGCCGTAGCAACAGGCCTCTGTTAGAAGTGAAAAACAGCCTCTGAGATTCCCCAAATTATATTTATACATGGGTCCCCCCTGAGCACAAAGGTTGGCCCAGAACAAGCAGCACTCGCTTTAGGGGTGCCATGGGGTCGGAGCCCGGGACCAGATATAGGGGTGCCATGGGGTCGGAGCACGGGACCAGATAAGACAGGCAGTAATGGAACTCAACATGATTGATCCATCTCACTCAAGGTTAAAGTCCATCTCAAAGTTGGCTGCACGCCTGAGCTAGGCCGGGGGAGTCTCCTTTCTATCGCTGTCGGCTTTTCCTAAACCTGCCAACAGACAGATAAAGCTAAAGCTCTGTCCCTGCTTTGTACCCCACAACTTCCTCTTGTCTATCTGATGGCTCTAAAAGGACTTCGTGGACACACTACCAGGGCCTTGGCAGCCATTGTCCCCAGATACCGGGTTTACACCATAGGCGCAACTTTGGTTTTAGAAGTGGGGGGGGGACATATATATATATATATATATATATATATATTTATATATGTTTTATCCAGTCGGATAAACACTCCAAACAGCCTACCTGACTGCTCGGAGGCGTCTGCATGATCCTAAAGCACACCGTTGCCTGGTTTTGTATCACATTCCAATGATAAAACTGGGGGTGACAAAAATTCAATTTAAGAATGTGGGGTCCCCATCCCCAGTGAACGTTGCGCCCCTGATTGTCTATCTGATAGCTCTAAAGTGACTTTGTGGACACACTCCCCGGGCCTTGGCATCTCTTGTCCCCAGATACCGGGGTTAACACCAATGGTTTGCTCCTGTTGATGATGATGTGTTGATACACTTAGAAAAAAAGATGCTATCTACAACCTAAAAGGGTTCTTTGGCTTTCCCCATAGGAGAACCCTTTGAATAATACTTTTTGGTTTCAGGTAGAACCCTTCTGAGTTCCATGTAGAACCCTTTAAGCAGAGGGTTCTACATGGAACCCTCTGTCCTATCTGGAACCAAAAAGGGTTCGCACTGGAATCAAAAAGGGTTCAGGGACAGTCGAAGAACCCTCTGGAACCTTTTTTTCTAAGAGTGTATAGTAATGATTAATTCACTTTGTGGAAGGGGCAAAAGAACACCCCCCCCCCCTCCCTTATGGTCTTTATGGTTATGGAGTTAATGTGAACTGGTGTTTCATGGAGAAGTTGTAATTAACACCCTGTCTGGATTAAACCAGGCAGTTTGGCTTTTTCTCTCTCTCATGTCCCCTCTGATTCCACCACTGGTCTGCTCTCTAGCTTGTTCAGTGTGATTACCAGCTGGCGTCCCCAGATTGATGGCGCTTCCCCCTTGGGGCATCCTCACAAACCAGGTTCTCTCAGGAACTCCAACCAGAGTTATGACCCCTAGGTTCTGGAGAGCCGCTGACACCCTATTCATACACTCCAATGGGTCATGATGGCAGGTTGGGATTGGCCCATTTATTCTCCAGTTAGGGCCCAAACCAGATGGCTGATGTGTCACATTGAGCCATTGGCAGGGGGAGATTTGTGAAGTCAGTTTGAGTTGTGTCCTGGTGGAGTGCTGTAGTGGAGGAGGTCTTACAGTTCATTCTCAATCAATGCTGTTGATCGCCCCAACATGTTGATGTAAAAGAATTTTAGGAAAATGGAGATGATTTTCTGAAACAGCAGGACACAACAGTATAAGAACAAGAGAAGACGTACTTTGTATACATAGGTACACCTTTGTTTTGTGGTTTTCAAAATCAATTATGCTAGGACAGTTCTTTCTCCTCAGTCACTAACAGGAAACATACATATACTGTTAGTAGTGCTGAACAATTAGCGTTTTTTGATGTCACTTCGGTTTCAGTTTGATTATAAAACAAATAATCACGGTTTTTGGCTACAATTATTAAAAAAATGAACATTAATTGCACTATGCATTATGTGGGCTGAATGCTGTAACAACACAGAATAAAACAATACAAGTCCCATGATGCTAGTGACTGCCCATTATCACTTATTAACCATAATTTGTTCACATTACTTTACTTTAATCAAAAATTTCAGTTGTTGTGTATATTGTATTTGTTTTACTTGGTGACTTTATTATTTCATTCCAAGTCATCATCTCATCTCTCTAGAGCTATGCCTTCTATCAAAATCACTATTTTAGTAGTAAATAAGGTATGATTTTATGGCTCCTGAATACCAACTATCAATCACTTTGATCATGTATTTTCAGGCTCGCGAAGCAACTGCTTTCTATCCCTGTCGATCACCAGTTCTCTCGTCTCTATGTCTTGCTCCGCACAAGTTTAAGCGGGCGAGCAATGGATTATGGTCATTGTAGTTAATTCCCACGTTTTATGCGCTAAACTATGTAGAATATTGGCCTGTTGGAAACTTAAATTCCCTACTACATTGCACAGTTCAGGCTTGATCTGGTTTATCTCTACAGAAACTGCACACGGAGCTCACAGAAGTATATACCTCACACACATGGTTATGGGCTTTAAAAAAAACTGAGACACCTGTTCCATGTCAGATATCTTTTTGAATTTGCATCCCAATATTACATTTTATATACATCACAGAAGACTGAAATATAATAAAACTGTTTGAAACACAATGTTAATTAATTTAGAAATTATGAAACAATATGAATAACATTCCACCCATGAAGGCCACTAGTTAATTTGACCACAGAAAAGGGCTACGACACAATGTCTCACTTGAATTAGACCTTTTGTTTAACATTTCCATTAGCAATGTATGAGGTTTACTAGAAGGCCAACATGTGACCTTATAAATAAGGATTTTTCCCCCTCAGCTTTAGCATTTCAGTGCCATAGAAAGTGGTAATGTTGATGTGTTTACATGCCCTGAGGAGCCCCATTCTGCGTCATTCTCCCAAAGAGAGTGATGCCAATAGGGCTTCAGGCTTGGGAGTGGGGCCACTGCTATACATACACATAGGATGATAACTGTAGTAGATGGTTAGGTAGTTGGTTAGGTAGTAAGAACGCCTGCTCATTCCTGGGTGGTGGGACGTTTGAGCATTGGGGGGGGGTGACGTTTGAGCGTTGAGTCTATAGGATGCGTGTTCAGGGGAACGTTTGAGCGTTGAGTCTATAGGATGCGTGTTCAGGGGGACGTTTGAGCGTTGAGTCTATAGGATGCGTGGTCAGGGGGACGTTTGAGTGTTGAGTCTATAGGATGCGTGTTCAGGGGGACGTTTGAGCGTTGAGTCTATAGGATGCGTGTTCAGGGGGACGTTTGAGCGTTGAGTCTATAGGATGCGTGTTCAGGGGGACGTTTGAGCGTTGAGTCTATAGGATGCGTGTTCAGGGGGACGTTTGAGCGTTGAGTCTATAGGATGCGTGTTCAGGGGGATGTTTGAGCGTTGAGTCTATAGGATGCGTGTTCAGGGGGACGTTTGAGCGTTGAGTCTATAGGATGCGTGTTCAGGGGGACGTTTGAGCGTTGAGTCTATAGGATGCGTGTTCAGGGGGACGTTTGTGCGTTGAGTCTATAGGATGCGTGTTCAGGGGGACGTTTGAGCGTTGAGTCTATAGGATGCGTGTTCAGGGGGACGTTTGAGCGTTGAGTCTATAGGATGCGTGTTCAGGGGGACGTTTGAGCGTTGAGTCTATAGGATGCGTGTTCAGGGGGACGTTTGAGCGTTGAGTCTATAGGATGCGTGTTCAGGGGGACGTTTGAGCGTTGAGTCTATAGGATGCGTGTTCAGGGGGACGTTTGAGCGTTGAGTCTATAGGATGCGTGTTCAGGGGGACGTTTGAGCGTTGAGCCTATAGGATGCGTGTTCAGGGGGACGTTTGAGCGTTGAGTCTATAGGATGCGTGTTCAGGGGGACGTTTGAGCGTTGAGTCTATAGGATGCGTGTTCAGGGGGACGTTTGAGCGTTGAGTCTATAGGATGCGTGTTCAGGGGGACGTTTGAGCGTTGAGCCTATAGGATGCGTGTTCAGGGGGACGTTTGAGCGTTGAGCCTATAGGATGCGTGTTCAGGGGGACGTTTGAGCGTTGAGTCTATAGGAGCTGAAAAGGCCTGGAGGGGAGAAGTGGTAGGGGAGAGGAATACAGAGAAAGGGGGAGAAAAAGAGCAAAAGAGGGAGATAGTGGTTTTCATGTGCTAAAAGCTGTTAATCCTCTGGCTTTTGTGTCCGAACAGAAAGCTCAGGACAAGATGGCTAGGCCCGGGAGCATTCAGAAGCCCTTCTTTTGTTGTCAGTCTCACCCAAACCGACTGACATCTGCTAGGGGAAGCAGGGAACGGGGATAGAAATGGGGGGACTCTCAGCTGGTTGGGGATTGGGGGAGAAAGTGGGGAGGGGGGAGGTGAAGGGGGTGTTGTCACAGAGAAAAGGGTGGAACGACCAATGGGAGTTGGCAGATAATTGATGGATGTCAGTAATTGTTTGTAGTTCAAGCATGAAAACATGGGCCTCTGGGAGGCTGGGGAGAGAGGGAGAGAAAGAGAGAGGGGGGAGGACAACCGACCCGGCTGCTACATCCATCACTCAAGTCTGGCTAGGGTGAAACAGGAGTAAGTACCTTTCTGTCAAGTTTGTTCATCTTTGTGCATTGGGGATAAGGGGGCTATTCGTCCTGGTTATGACGAATAGCATAGCGGTCTGGGAACCCTGTATGTGGTAGCAAGTCTAAATGGGAGAAAGGCATGCAGATTTCTGCTATCATATCAAAGCTTAATTCGATTTGTATGCAGATGCTGTTTTTCGTGTGCCTGGATTTCAAAAGGGCATATACTCCAGTCTGGATAGAAAAATGACTCTGCACCATGGTGTGTATAAAAGAGAGAGAGGGAGTTGGGATGCATTTTCCCCCCCCTCGCCTTTGCCGTGAATCACGAGCTTATCTCTAGGAAGCAAGTACACCTTTCGGAGGCGAAGAAGACATTTCTATGTAAACACCCCGCACCCCCGCTGTATTCCAGTAGACAAGTAAGAGACTGGGAGGATGAACCACCATTTTTTTTTTTTTTTTAGATAATCTTTAGTTTTTCCCAGACATTTGTTGTGGTAAATTCTTGGCTGTTTGGACGCAACTTTTACCATGGTAGGTGGGATGACGGCAAAGGTGAAGAACTCTTTTATAGTACTGCCACACACGCTAACTGACTGACTGACTGACTGACTGACTGACTGACTGACTGACTGACTGGCTGACTGACTGACTGACTGACTGAGGAAGGAAGGAAGGAACATTTCCCCCTGATGCACAGTGACACCAAAGCCCTTCATACACGCCAAACTTTAGTCTCTTTTGTCTCTTCTCCCATTCTTTCCTCACTCCTGAAGTTTTAACACTAGCAAATCTCTGCAGTGGTAGCTAAACGTAATTGGGAAGGGAAGAATGGTGGGGAAAATACCTAAATGATCTCTTGTGTGTCACTGATTAGAAACAAATAGAGCCTCAAGAGAACGACAACGAGAGATACAGTGCTTTGACCAGAGGGAGGGGTAGCTATATAGTCTTATTTATTTATTTATTTATTATATGCATGCTAAAAAGCATTTTGGCAGGTTATTATTTTTTTCATTCTTTTTGGGGCCAGGTTATATTTTTTGTAATAGGGGAGATGGTCTCCAACATTAAACCTTTACACTTATTTTGTTCCGAAAGGTTTTTTGGCAGCTAGAGTTGCTGATTGGTTCCCCATCACTTTCCCTCTCTTTTCCAGTGTCAAGATTAGAGAAAATTACTGATGATACTTCTCCGCATCCTTGTAATCTTTAGGCTTCCGATGTTGCTGAAGCGTTACCTGAGCGTTGTCACGGCGTTCCACGCTGACCTTGCTGTTTTTCATTCAGCAGCCGTGTGCTGAGAAAGAACTGCTGGTTTATCTGATAGGAATGGAACAGGGAAGGGAGAACAAGAATGGTTTGTTTACAAGGAAATAAATGGCGCTGTTATCTGGCACTGTCTATTTGCCGATTAGCGATAGCGTCAAGAAATAAAGGCAGTGTGGAGCAGGCATTGGTGGATTAGGGCCTGCGGTGTATGTTGGTGAGGCAGGGAGCGCTCACACCGAGCGTTGCATGGGGAGATATAGAGGCTCTGTCAAATACGCTACGAAGAAATATGGAGTATTGATATGACGGGTTGGTGTTTGAGGCAGGAAGAAAGAGTTATGGAAGTGCTGTTACACGCACACACACACACACACACACACACACACACACACACACACACACACACACACACACACACACACAACCCCATCAGAGAAAGCGATGGGACATCTCGGCGGGACAGCCGTTGTTACCGAACCCTATTTGACTGAGCACATGGATTGGCACTCCCTCTCCCATCGGTGGTGGGGTATGGGGGGAAAGGTATCCCCCCATGACGTGTTGTCGTGCAGCCTCCAATCTCTAGTCGCGACGGGGCGGAAGTGGAGAAGAAGAGAGGGAACAGGAGGGGAACAAAAGCAGGTCTGAGGGGAGCAACAGGCGGTGGGAGCTGCCCTGGGGTGAAGAGAGGGATGGAGAGGGGGGTAAATATGGAGAAAGAGAGCTAGAGAGTGGCATGACAGACAGAGAGCCTGGAGGAGAAGCAGAAGGGAGATGGAGAGACAGGGCTAGCTATCATTAGCATTGAGATAAAGGTGGGCTAATGAATTTGTGATAAAGGTGGGCTAATGAATTTGAGATAAAGGTGGGCTAATGAATTTGTGATAAAGGTGGGCTAATGAATTTGTGATAAAGGTGGGCTAATGAATTTGTGATAAAGGTGGGCTAATGAATTTGAGATAAATGTGGGCTAATGAATTTGAGATAAAGGTGGTCTGATGAATTTGAGATAAAGGTGGGCTAATGAATTTGAGATAAAGGTGGGCTAATGAATTTGAGATAAAAGGTGCGCTAATAAATTTGTGATAAATGTGGGGAAATTAATTTGAGATATAGGTTCCATAAAAGCAAAGAGAGAGAAATAGACAACAGGCTGACTTCAGCTCCACCAACCAAAGCCAAACTCTCCACACGTCAGGGTGCTCTTAACCCCATTCCCCCAAAATGGCTGCACGCCGCTTCACTTGCCAACTGCTGGGGCAAAGCCCCTGCCAGGGCCATATTCGAGTGGCAATGCCAGAGGAGGAGTGGCTGAATACAAATGACCCTGTGCCAAACAGATTATTCATCTCTCTGTTTCTCTGTCTGTGCGGTGGGTTGTAGCTAGCATGCTACAGAGTGTCATCTAAGTGGTAGACTTTAGTTCATTTTCTTGTGTTTGTTGTGTTTGTTTTCCCACCACTGCCAACCTCTAAGTATTTTCCTTGGCTGAGCAATAATAGAACTCTACAGTTGCCTGTAGCTATATTTTGGCTAGCTACACTTAAACTGCACAACCATATCTGTCATGTTAGCATGTTGTTAGCTAGCATACACACACAGAACCAGTGTCTCTGCCTACCCTACAGCCCTAGCTGTGTGCTGGGCATAATCATTCCTCAGGCACTTCTACCCAGCAACTAATAGTGGATCTGGGCCCCATTGTAAATCACAGTAGGGTTTTGTTGAGCCTGCACCCTAAAGAGAATGGCATGGAAACACGTTTGCCGCAGAGGAGCGCCTGGTATTGTGCAGGCGGAGAGAGAAGACAGCTATAAAAGTGATCGATCGTTGGCCTTTACCTTTGCTCATCACTAATGCTATCTGAATCTTAAAGAGCCACTGAACATTTCGATTGGCACGTGTTTTTCTGTTGCTAATTAGAAAAAAAGAGATTTCAGTCTTGGAGGTTTCCTGACTGATTTCGTTTGGTTAATGATGTTTGTCTCTCATGAGACACTGTAGGAAGCCTATTTCACACCTCAAAATTCCCAGAATGAATCTAAGACAAAATGTTGACGTTTTTGCCAAGGATGTTTAGTTGCAACAATTTTTGGTGCAGTATTTCTCAAGTAAAAAAATGTGAGATGTGTTGTCTTATGTAAACAATGTCGGGCTGCTGGGCAGGTCTTTCTCACTGTCTATGCTATTGAATAGAGAGCAATCACCACATGCTCCCCCCATGTTTGCTCCCCCCATGTTTGCTCCCCCCATGTTTGCTCCCCCCATGTTTGTTCCCCCCATGTTTGCTCCCCCCATGTTTGTTCCCCCCATGTTTGCTCCCCCCATGTTTGCTCCCCCCATGTTTGTTTGTAATCAATTTTTACACTAGAATAACTGTTTCTTGCTCATATCCCTTTCCCATTCTGAAATTACATTTGTGTCCCCATTTTGTCCCCAAATACGGTGTTTTTATGTTAAACAGTTTTGTTATATTTCTGTCTTCTGTGATGTATATAAAGTGTAATATTGGGATGCAAACTCAAAATATAATACTCTATATCTGACATGGTACAGGTGTCTTCTTTTTTTAAGTCCATAACCATGTGTGTGAGGTGTATACTTTTGTTTCAAAGTAGATTTGTTTAAGACTACCAAGAATCACTCTGTGTGACCCTGATTTAGCCCACTGCAGTACAAGGTTAAAAGCAGTTGCTCTATAAAGAGAAAAGAGGACAGATGTGAGGTATTTGCGGCCATTTTCAAATTCAGTTAAGGGAGGAAATTTATGAAATGTATCTATCTTCTGACATTGGATTTTTTTGCCAAAATGAGAGTTCAGGGAAAAGGTCAAACAGTTTTGGACTGGTTTGGTTTTAGCTACAGTCCAAGAGATTGAGATTATTTTGACCTATTTAAGCTCTCATTACAAATATTTCAGCTGATTCAGGGACCTTCAGCACGGTTTGCACTTATCCATAATTGGCAGCAGTAGGTCATTTGTAGCTGTGACATCTGTATTTATTCATCAAATCTCCTAAATCAAGCTATTTTCTCCACTTCATGGGCGTCACTGACATCAGAGGGAATTTCATGCAAACCCTTTTGATTTAATATTTCTCCAATGTCCACAATCTGCAACACATAACCACTCAGTGATATACTACAGCTCTGTTGGGAGGAAGGTTATAACTCAAGGTGAAGTGTGTGTGTGTGTGTGTGTGTGTGTGTGTGTGTGTGTGTGTGTGTGTGTGTGTGTGTGTGTGTGTGTGTGTGTGTGTGTGTGTGTGCGCGTGCGTGTGCGTGTGCGTGTATGTGTATGTCATTATCTGGACGAGAAACATAACTGAAGATATGTGTGTGTGCTTAGTGTAATCTTATATGTGCAGGAGTGAACAGTTGCTTTGTAAAAGCTTGTCTAGGGCTGGCTTCACTAGCAAGCTGGAATTCGGGAGGTGCAGTGTGTGGAGTCATAGTTTAGTGGATTTGACCCCTGTGGTTTATGAGTAAAGTGAGGATTTTAGGGTGGTCGGTGTGTAGGGCCTCTGTTGTGGTTTGTGCCCATTGGCTCTTATGACTAGACTGCATGGCAATGGAGAGAGCTGAACACAAGCCCTGTGGCCGCACCAGATCTGCCATCATCAAAGCCACATTCTCAGGCCATATGTATAAGAATAAATATATTTGAATTAACTTCCAAAGCCCTAATGACTTCAGTGTCAACAGAATTAAGAATTTACTAAGAAAAACTCTTAGTAAAATCTTTCATTTTTGAATACCCTTATTTACTCCTGACGTGCATGTAGTAGTGTGAGATTACCCTGTTGATGTACCAAGTTTCTAGTCTTGTCTAGTTTTAAAGATGCCCTGATGTGATGTGTGTGAGCTTGCATAGTTATGGGTAGGCTGGCATGAAATCTGGACAGTGTGTCCTTTCATCCCAATAACACTGCTATTGTGTGTGTGTGTGTGTGTCTGTGTCTGTGTCTGTGTGTCTGTGTCTGTGTCTGTGTGTGTGTGTGTGTGTGTGTGTGTGTGTGTGTGTGCGTCTGTGCGTGCGTGTCTGTGTATGGCAACACATTTACCGCAGAGGAGTGCCTGGTATTGTGCAGGCGGAGAAAGAAGACAGCTATAAAAGTGATCTATCACTGGCCTTTACCTTTGCTCATGACTAATGCTATCTGAATCTTAAATAGAACAGAGGAGAGATCTGAGGTAGTGCGGCCATTTTGGAATTCAGTTGAGGGGGAAAATTATAGAGATTTATCTATTCTCTGACATTGGAATTTTTGGCAAAAATGAGAGTTCAGGGAAAAGGTCAAACAGTTTTGGACAGGTTTGGTTTTAGCTACAGTCCAAGAGATTATGAGATTATTTTGACCTATTTAAACTCTCATTACAAATATTTCAGATGAATCAGGGACCTTCGATACGGTTTGCACTTATCCATAATTGGTAGCATTAGGTCATTGTAGCTGTCACATCTGTATTTATTCATCTAATTTCCTAAATTGAGCTAAAAACCTCTCTTTACACACACACCCCGCAAAATATAGTTAGATTTGCTGTGACAGTGTAACCTAACAATTTCCTAAATTGATTTTACTCTTCCTGGGGCCCATGCAAAAAATGAAACATTACATAATACAGAACATTAATAGACAAGAACAGCTCAAGGACAGAACTACATGCATTTCAAATGGCACACATAGCCTACATGTCAATACATACACACAATATCTAGGTCAAATAGGGGAGAGGCGTTGGTCTGTGAGGTGTTGCTTTACCAGTTTCTTTAAACCAGGTTCGCTGTTCATTTGAGCAAAATCAGATGGCTCTATATAATATCGTACACTTTCTTGAATTGGTTCTGGATTTAAGGACTGTGAAAAGACCCCCGGTGGCATGTCTGGTGGGGTAAGTGTGTGTGTCAGAGCTGTGTGTAAGTTGACTATGCAAACAATTTGGAATTTTCAACACATCATTTATTATAAAAAAGAAGAAGTGATGCAGTCAGTCTCTCTTCAACTCTTAGCCAAGACAGACTGGCATGCATAGTATATACACTACCGTTCAAAAGTTTGGGTTCACTTAGAAATGTCCATGTTTTCCATGAAAACATAGTCAAGACATTGACAAGGTTAGAAATAATGATTTTTAATTGAAATAATAATTGTGTCCTTCAAACTTTTCTTTCATTAAAGAATCCTCCATTTGCAGAAATTACAGCCTTGTAGACCTTTGGCATTCTAGTTGTCAATTTGTTGAGGTAATCTGAAGAGATTTCACCCCATGTTTCCTGAAGCACCTCCCACAAGTAGTATTGGCTTGCTGGGCACTTCTTACGTACCATACAGTCAAGCTGCTCCCACAACAGCTCAATAGGGTTGAGATCCGGTGACTGTGCCGACCACTTCATTATAGACAGAATACCAGCTGACTGCTGACTTCTTCCCTAAATAGTTCTTGCATAGTTTGGAGCTGTGCTTTGGGTCATTGTCCTGTTGTAGGAGGAAATTGGCTCCAATTAAGTGCCGTCCACAGGGTATGGCATGGCGTTGCAAAATGGAGTGATAGCCTTCCTTCTTCAAGATCCCTTTTACCCTGTACAAATCTCACACTTTACCACCACCAAAGCACCCCCAGACCATCACATTGCCTCCACCATGCTTGACAGATGGCGTCAAGCACTCCTCCAGCATATTTTCATTTTTTCTGTGTCTCACGAATGTTCTTCTTTGTGATCCGAACACCTCAAACTTAGATTTGTCTGTCCATAACACTTATTTCCAATCTTCCTCTGTCCAGTGTCTGTGTTCCTTTGCCCATCTTTTCTTTTTATTGGTCAGTCTGAGATATGTTTTTTTCTTTGCAACTCTGCCTAGAAGGCCAGCATCATGGAGTCACCTCTTCACTGTTGACATTGAGACTGGTGTTTTGTGGATAGTATTTAATGAAGCTGCCAGTTGAGGACTTGTGAGGCATCTGTTTCTCAAACTAGACACTCTAATGTACTCGTCCTCTTGCTCAGTTGTGTACCGGGGCCTCCCACTCCTCTTTCTATTCTGGTTAGAGCCAGTTTGCGCTGTTCTGTGAAGGGAGTAGTACACAGCGTTGTACGAGATCTTCAGTTTCTTGGCACTTTCTCGCATGGAATAGCCTTCATTTCTCAGAACAAGAATAGACTGACGAGTTTCAGAAGAAAGTTCTTTGTTTCTGGCCATTTTGAGCCTGTAATCGAACCCACAAATGCAAATGCTCCAGATACTCAACTAGTCTAAAGAAGGCCAGTTTTATTGCTTCTTTAATCAGGACAGCAGTTTTCAGCTGTGCTAACATCACTGTAAAAGGGTTTTCTAATGATCAGTTAGCCTTTTAAAATGATAAACTTGGATTAGCTAACACAACATGCCATTGGAACACAGGAGTGATGGTTGCTGATAATGGGCCTCTGTACACCAATGTAGATATTCCATTAATAATCAGGCATTTCCAGCTACAATAGTCATTTACAACATTAACAATGTCTACACTGTATTTCTGATCAATTTGATGTTATTTTAATGGCCAAAAAATGTGCTTTTCTTTCAAAAACAAGGACATTTCTAAGTGAGCCCAAACTTTTGAACAGTAGTGTATATTAGCCCTCTGATTACAATGACGTACAATGGGAACAGACTGTAGGTACTGTATGTCTGGTAGGGTTGGGAGAATGTAGCTGTATTACATTAAAACAGGTAGAGAGCTAGAAGGAACCTTGAGGAAATCTACAGCCTCATTTGAAGTCATCTTTTTTCTCCACTTCATGGGCATCACTAACATCAGAGGGAATTTCATGCAAACCCTTTTGATTTCATATTTCTCCAATGTCCACAATCTGCAACACATAACCACTCAGTGATATACTACAGCTCTGTTGGGAGGAAGGTTATAACTCAAGGTGAAGTGTGTTTATGTGTGTGTTTGTGTGTGTGTGTGTGTGTGTGTGTGTGTGTGTGTGTGTGTGTGTGTGTGTGTGTGTGTGTGTGTGTGTGTGTGTGTGTGTGTGTGTGTGTGTGTGTGTACATGTGTGTGTGATACTCAGTGTTGTGTTCTAGAACACCTAAAGCGAGACCGGTTTAAGACAAAGACCAGAGCAAATCGAGTCCAAGTCAAGACCGGAGCAAATCGAGTCCGAGTCAAGACCGGAGCAAATCGAGTCCGAGTCAAGACCGGAGCAAATCAAGTCCGAGTCTAGACCGGAAGGGGACGAGAGTTCGGAGACTGAGTCAAGACAGAGACCAGAAAAATGTGAGTCTAATTGAAGACCATGACTGTAATTTTGTCTAATCGTCACCATAATAAGAGTAAAAAATATCCAGGATTCTTTAGACATTCAGAATGGTGAAAAAATACATGCTAAGGGCAAATAGAGCCACTCTTCAAAATATTACTAACCCAAATATAGTGGGGAACAATGAGGGCCTTCTATGCTTACAGAGAAAGGCTAAGGATTTATAAAATAATACAAATTATAGTAATTATATTATTCTTGTTAACGATGTTCTGATTTAATCTCTTCAGTTTTTGTTGTAAAGTAAAAAGTTAACGCTGAAGAGAAAGGTTGAATGAGGATTTTTCTTTGGTGCTCTCTGGGGAGATAAATGTAGCGAGCTATGTCAGCCATTGGCTAGGCCATCAGAACCTTGATAGAAGGCATCTGCCATTCAACTGTATTAGGGCAAATATTTGGGGTGACAGTGGAATCAACCAATCACATTGACCTTTAATGGCCGACAGATCGAAGGCCAACTGGTCACTGTTGCCATAGCAGTAGTTTTCCCACGCCATAGATAGCTAGCTTTTGTTGTAGGCTAGTTTGCGGCGTCTGCAGCAGGTGTCATGGAAGAGGATGTTGTTGCTAATTTGTTAGCTTCTTTGTTAGCTTCTCCCTCTTCAAGTTTCAAATGATCATCATCTGTTGTGTGGGATAATGTTTTTTATTGCAGCTTGAATGCTGTTGTTAGCCATCTCTTTGAAAATAACCTGTGTGTGAAACATTGTTGCGTTTAAACATTAGATCAGTGGTTACTTCGATTGGGACATGCTTAGCCTAATGGTTGGGTTTTTTATATTCTTATGATTGGGACCTACTGGCTTGTTATGTCAGAGTGAATGGACTGCTTTCGTTCTATCGGTCCTATGCAGTGGTGTAGTGGTCCAAGGAAAAGTGGGTCCTGTGTGACAAATCCTGTTTTCCTCAAAATCTTTCAGATTTTCACTCTCAAAATCACACTTAAATAAAACATGTTATGGTTGTAAGTCCACAAGAATGCTTAAACACATCAGGAAATCATTTTTGAGGTCTGGGAAAAATTAAAATATTTTTGGAAGGTGTAGTTGACCTTTTAGTTAACTTGAGCAAAACAAACGCCTTCCCCATTGATACGAATCAGCATTATATCATTCTGTCAGGTAGGTCACATTGCAATCAACATTTAATTGGGAGGGATTGTTGACATCACAAATAGCCTACTAACCAAGACTAAGGACCAAACTTTTTCAACACCTGGTTTGCGTACCCATTGTGGCCTTAGTGTCACGTCCTGACCAGTAGAGGGTGTAGTTGGGTCAGGACGTGGCAGAAGAGTCTGTGTGTTTTGTGGTTTCATTAATTTTGGCCGTGTGACTTCCAATCAGGCACAGCTGTAGAGGGTTGTGGCTGATTGGGAGACACACATAAGTGGCCTACTTTGCCTTTTGGGTTTGTGGGGAATTGTTGTGTGCACTGCGTTTGTTTGAGCCTGCTACACTGTTGCTGTTGTGAGTATTGTTTGTTGTTTTGTTTGTTTCAAGTGGATGCTCTACTCCTTTTTTTGAACATTAAAAATATGAGTATCCACACTTCCACTGCGCTTTGGTCCTCTTTCACTGAAGACATCAGTGACAGAATTCCCCACCAACACACGACCAAGCAGCGGAAGAAGGCTGGCGAGGTAAGGGAGACCGAGAGGCACCCCCAAGAATTTTTTAGGGGGGGGCACAAGGGGAGTGTTGCGGGGCAAGAATGGAGCCCCAGGCCAACTCCCCGCACTAGCATGGAGGTGCGTGGTCACAATCGGGTACGCCCAGTACCAGCTCCACGCACCAGGCTTCAAGTGCGTGAACTCAGCCTCGCCAGTCAACAGTCGTCAGTGCGGCCCGCCAGTCAACAGTCGTCAGAGCTGCCCACCAGTCAACCATCACCAGAGCTGCCCGCCAGTCAACAGTCGTCAGAGCTGCCCGCCAGTCAACAGTCGTCAGAGCTGCCCGCCAGTCAACAGTCGTCAGAGCTGCCCGCCAGTCAACAGTCGTCAGAGCTGCCCGCCAGTCAACAGTCGTCAGAGCTGCCCGCCAGTCAACAGTCGTCAGAGCTGCCCGCCAGTCAACAGTCGTCAGAGCTGCCCGCCAGTCAACAGTCGTCAGAGCTGCCCGCCAGTCAACAGTCGTCAGAGCTGCCCGCCAGTCAACAGTCGTCAGAGCTGCCCGCCAGTCAACAGTCGTCAGAGCTGCCCGCCAGTCAACAGTCGTCAGAGCTGCCCGTCAGTCAACAGTCGCCAGAGAGGTCAGACTGCGCTGAACCGCCGGAGTGGCCAGACTGCGCTGAACCGCCGGAGTGGCCAGACTGCGCTGAACCGCCGGAGTGGCCAGACTGCGCTGAACCGCCGGAGTGGCCAGACTGCGCTGAACCGCCGGAGTGGCCAGACTGCGCTGAACCGCCGGAGTGGCCAGACTGCCCTGAACCGCCGGAGTTGCCGGACTGCCCCGAACTGCCAGAGTGGCCCGACTGCCGGGAAAGACCAGAACCGGAGCCACCTCCTGATATAGGTGGGTTGGGGAGGGGGGGGGTGTAGCACAGTGCCGTCGTTGACGGCAGCCACCCTCCCTTCCCTCCCTTTAGTAGAGGGGAATTTTTGTTTTGTTGTTTGGGGTTGTTGTTTTTGTTTTTGTTTTTTTGTTTTAAAGGTGCTTCCGGGGTTAGCACCTTTAAGGGGGGGGTACTGTCACGTCCTGACCAGTAGAGGGTGTAGTTGGGTCAGGACGTGGCAGAAGAGTCTGTGTGTTTTGTGGTTTCATTAATTTTGGCCGTGTGACTTCCAATCAGGCACAGCTGTAGAGGGTTGTGGCTGATTGGGAGTCACACATAAGTGGCCTACTTTGCCTTTTGGGTTTGTGGGGAATTGTTGTGTGCACTGTGTTTGTTTGAGCCTGCCACACTGTTGCTGTTGTGAGTATTGTTTGTTGTTTTGTTTGTTTCAAGTGGATGCTCTACTCCTTTTTTTGAACATTAAAAATATGAGTATCCACACTTCCGCTGCGCCTTGGTCCTCTTTCACTGAAGACATCAGTGACACTTAGTTAGCATTTACTGGTAGATCTCATAAGTTGAAACGTCTTTCCTACCTTCCCAGCTACCGATGTCATTCTTCTGTGAGCTGCTCCATGCCAGAACCAGTTGAGAGCTGAACACTCTTGCTGCCTGCAGATGATATTCTGTTGAAACTAGGCTGTGTGTGGCAGCGCGCATATGAACATATTTCAAGTGCGGTTGCGGTTGTATAGGCTACTTTGTTCATGATTTCTCTATTTTACTATATAATTGATAAGTCGTACACCTCCACTACACTACATTGATACGCATCAGTAGGGATTAAGAAAGGAGTATATGCAATGCACGCAGAAAATAAAGTGGGTATAGGGGTGCATACCCTCCATTACGCCACTGGCCCTTTGTGTTTTACAAAAGTGCACTCTCCTACATGAGTGCGCTGGTATGACAGTTGCTGTCCTTTCAGCATCACGAACCTGTCACACACTGAAGGCCTGGTCCTATAGGTTCACCACTGTACTAACCTGTCACACACTGAAGGCCTATAGGTTCACCACTGTACTAACCTGTCACACACTGAAGGCCTGGTCCAATAGGTTCACCACTGTACTAACCTATAACACACTGAAGGCCTGGTCCAATAGGTTCACCACTGCACTAACCTGTCACACACTGAAGGCCTGGTCCAATAGGTTCACCACTGTACTAACCTATAACACACTGAAGGCCTGGTCCAATAGGTTCACCACTGTACTAACCTATAACACACTGGAGGCCTATAGGTTCACCACTGTACTAACCTATAACACACTGAAGGCCTGGTCCAATAGGTTCACCACTGTACTAACCTATAACACACTGAAGGCCTGGTCCAATAGGTTCACCACTGTACTAACCTATAACACACTGAAGGCCTGGTCCAATAGGTTCACCACTGTACTAACCTGTCACACACTGAAGGCCTGGTCCTATAGGTTCACCACTGTACTAACCTGTCACACACTGAAGGCCTATAGGTTCACCACTGTACTAACCTGTCACACACTGAAGGCCTGGTCCAATAGGTTCACCACTGTACTAACCTATAACACACTGAAGGCCTGGTCCAATAGGTTCACCACTGCACTAACCTGTCACACACTGAAGGCCTGGTCCAATAGGTTCACCACTGTACTAACCTATAACACACTGGAGGCCTATAGGTTCACCACTGTACTAACCTATAACACACTGAAGGCCTGGTCCAATAGGTTCACCACTGTACTAACCTATAACACACTGAAGGCCTGGTCCAATAGGTTCACCACTGTACTAACCTATAACACACTGGAGGCCTATAGGTTCACCACTGTACTAACCTATAACACACTGAAGGCCTGGTCCAATAGGTTCACCACTGTACTAACCTATAACACACTGAAGGCCTGGTCCAATAGGTTCACCACTGTACTAACCTATAACACACTGAAGGCCTGGTCCAATAGGTTCACCACTGTACTAACCTGTCACACACTGAAGGCCTGGTCCAATAGGTTCACCACTGTACTAACCTGTCACACACTGAAGGCCTGGTCCAATAGGTTCACCACTGTACTAACCTATAACACACTGAAGGCCTGGTCTAATAGGTTCACCACTGTACTAACCTGTCACACACTGAAGGCCTGGTCCAATAGGTTCACCACTGTACTAACCTGTCACACACTGAAGGCCTGGTCCAATAGGTTCACCACTGTACTAACCTATAACACACTGAAGACCTATAGGTTCACCACTGTACTAACCTGTCACACACTGAAGGCCTATAGGTTCACCACTGCACTAACCTGTCACACACTGAAGGCCTGGTCCAATAGGTTCACCACTGTACTAACCTGTCACACACTGGAGGCCTATAGGTTCACCACTGTACTAACCTGTCACACACTGAAGACCTATAGGTTCACCACTGTACTAACCTGTCACACACTGAAGACTTATAGGTTCACCACTGTACTAACCTGTCACACTGAAGACCTATAGGTTCACCACTGTAATAACCTGTCACACACTGAAGACCTATAGGTTCACCACTGTACTAACCTGTCACACTGAAGACCTATAGGTTCACCACTGTAATAACCTGTCACACACTGAAGACCTATAGGTTCACCACTGCACTAACCTGTCACACACTGAAGGCCTGGTCCAATAGGTTCACCACTGCACTAACCTGTCACACACTGAAGACCTATAGGTTCACCACTGTACTAACCTGTCACACTGAAGACCTATAGGTTCCCCACTGTACTAACCTGTCACACACTGAAGGTCCTATATGTTCACCACTGTACTAACCTGTCACACTGAAGACCTATAGGTTCCCCACTGTACTAACCTGTCACACACTGAAGGTCCTATAGGTTCACCACTGTACTAACCTGTCACACACTGAAGGTCCTATAGGTTCACCACTGTACTAACCTGTCACACACTGAAGGTCTATAGGTTCACCACTGTACTAACCTGTCACACTGAAGACCTATAGGTTCACCACTGCACAGACAGTCTATAATAGATATAAAGACTGTTATAATTTCCCTGTCTCAGACTCATCTTTACTAATAGTGAGCGTACAACTTTCCAACAATTTTCCCCACTCTTCCCTACCAGCAGGTCAAGGAAATTTCGACAAAGTTTGAATATATTTTTCAATGAAAGTACAGGACAGTAATGTTATGAGTAAAGTTTCAGTAGGCGATAAGATATTATTTCAAGAAAGAAATGTACAGTATATATTTGGCCTGGCGAAGAGCTTTTTTGAGAGAGAAATTTACAGTATATATTTGGCCTGGCGAAGAGCTTTTTTGCACTGAGTGAATGGAAGCTGATAAATACGATTGTTTTCTGGAAGAAATGACGAGTTCTCACTATCCAAGACCAAGTACAAATGTATCTGACACCGAGACAAGACCGAGAGACTCAATATGAGGTCTCGAAACCCGGTCTCGAGTACTACAACAATTGTGATACTTGCATTATTATTATCGGGGTGGCATGTAGGCTAGTGGTTAGAGCGTTGGACTAGTAACCGAAAGGTTGCAAGATTGAATCCCCGAGCTGACAAGGTACAAATCTGTCGTTCTGCCCCTGAACAAGGTAGTTAACCCACTGTTCCTAGGCCGTCGTTGAAAGTAAGAATTTGTTCTTAACTGACTTGCCTAGTTAAGGTAAAATAAATAATTAAAAATAAATACATTATCTGGACGAGAAACTGAATATATATGTGTGTGCTTATATGTGCAGGAGTGAACAGTTGCTTTGTAAAAAGCTTGTCTAGGGCTGGCTTCACTAACAAGCTGGAATTCTGGAGGTGGAGTCATAGTTTAGTGGATTCGACCCCTGTGGGGAGGAAGGTTATAACTCAAGGTGAAGTGTGTGTGTGTGTGTGCGTGTGAAAAACTCTTAGTAAAATCTTTCATTTGTGAATACCCTTGTTTACTCCTGACGTGCATGTAGTAGTGTGAGATTACCCTGTTGATGTACCAAGTTTCTAGTCTTGTCTAGTTTTAAAGATGCCCTGATGTGATGTGTGTGAGCTTGCATAGATATGGGTAGGCTGGCATGAAATCTGAACAGTGTGTCCTTTCATCCCAATAACACTGCCCCCCCCCCTTTCTGCTCTCCTCTACCCCACAGAGTAGTGGAGCTGTGAATAATGGAGAATTGTGTCCTATTCATCTCTAGGGGTCAGAGAGTTGAGCCAGTATTTGGGCTAGCTATCCATCAACCCCCTCCACTTTGTAGCGTGTGACAAGGCTATCGGCACTGGTGGCCTACTCAGAAGGAGATAGTGGCCCCCAGTAATGTCACCCTGACTTATTGATGATAGGAGCTGGAATTAGACCAATAGTATTCATTAATATGCCCGCAACAGATAAAAAAAACTATTCATAGCACTGGACCTTTCATTTGGGATTTCTTTGTAATATTCCAAGACTATCTTATACACAGTGAGTCATATGTATCTTACATGTGTACATCAAGACATCCTGAATGATGATTTGACAAGCTCATCAGATAAACCACAAACCTTTGTTAAAACCAGTTTGTTCTTCTATTGTTTTTGAATCGAGGCCAAAACCTTGAGATATTTTTACTCAGAGAGTATGATCTCGCTTGATCTTGGTTGGCACAGGTTGTTATAGCTGGAACGATTGCATGCACTTGATCTGCTCTGCCTGGGCCGTGTGGGCACTGCACACTGGGCTGTGTTGGAGGAGGGGGATGGAGGTGGGAGATGGAAGAGGGGGATGGAGGAGGGGGATGGAGGAGGGGAATGGAGAGAGGGAGATGGAGATGGAGGAGGGGGATGGAGAGAGGGAGATGGAGGAGGGGGGTGGAGGAGGGAGATGGAGAGAAGGAGATGGAGGGAGATGGAGGAGGGAGATGGAGGAGGGGGATGGAGGGAGATGGAGGAGGGAGATAGAGGAGGGGGATGGAGAGAGGGAGTGGAGAGAGAGAGATATAGGAGGTAGATAGAGGAGGGGGATGGAGAGAGGGAGTGGAGAGAGGGCGATGGCGGAGAAGTGGAGAGATGGCGATGGAGGAGGAAGGAAACAGAGAGATTAGAAAGAGAGAGACCAGTCGAGTGATTGAAGAAGAGAGAGAATAGGTGGAAACAAAAGATAGAAAGAGAGAGGGAAGAGAGAGAGAGGAGAGCTAGACAGACTGTAGGGGTTGACCTCATCTTTGATGTGGTCCAATCACATTTTAATGAAGCGTTGCTTTGCCGGTGGGCACGGCGCATATGGCTCCCAGATTAGTAGCGAGTTTACTGCACAGGGGCATTGGAAGGACAACGGAGGATTCCCCACACAGGAGAAGGAAGGAATCATTCCCTCCTCTTAGCCACAGCTATTGAGGAAGGAAACAATGCGATCTAAAAAGAGAGCCTGTAATCTCGTCCATTGCACAGTTCAATTACAAAGTCTATTTCACTCCTCTCAGACCTAAATGCATTCCAACTCCGTGCTGTGTGTGTGTGTGTGCGTATGCGTGCGTGTGCGCGTGTGCGTGTGCGTGTGTGTGTGTGCGTGTGTTTCTCTCCTATGCTACTTATTTCACCCCCGATTGCGCCTGCTGTCTTCTTATGCCTTGGCGTGACCAGTGCTGAGGTTGAGGCCATCGATGGGAATTACTGTGAGCATTCTGTTAAGAATGACAGGTGCTCCACATTGTATTCTCAATGGAAGGTATTATGTGCTTGGGAGGTCAGGGGGGAATCCCCCCATGTATTTTTTACTGCATGCAAATGAATAACAACATCCATTGATGTTTTGTGATAATTATAGACAGTGACAATATAGACAATGTTTTTATTTTTTTCACATACGTGTCTCTATTTTCCAATATATAGGATATAGACACAGGTGCTTATTGTGATATGTTTGATGCGTAAGATACGCTGGTTGTTGCAGTGACATAGTTGGTGGTAGCCTACCAGGTTAACCCCACCATCCTCTCTCTCTTTTGTCTGAAGCAGAACCATCCACTCATCACCCTGAGAAACCCTAAACTTGAAGAAGTTGGATGATGCTTCCTGACATTAGCCTGACTTCCCTGCCAGCAATAGTGTCAGCCAGGCACTTTACTGACATGATGCACTGGCTTCCACAAAGCCCCCATCTCTCACTGTCAAATCACTCCAGGCATTCACAGGGAAGTGAAGCATTTTGGGCAACGGAGTTTACTCATCCCTGTCCTCCTTATCAATTGGGAACTAGACATCCCGTGACACGGTACGGGCAGCAACTGTCAGTTTTGTCCTTCATACGTCAACTCACATTTCACGGAAGACCAATGTTCTGATGAAACAGGGAAACTCTGCTGTCAGCTGTCAAAGACGCCAGGTCCTTCGGGGGGAAAGGATTTGAACCACTTTGGTAACGTCGGTATATAGGTTTTACGTGTCTTTTGGAAGACGGTCCCATTTATAAGAAGTTGACACAAACAGTCTTCTGTGGCCAGGCAGTGATTAAGCCAGAAAGGTGTAAAGGCGACGGCACGCTAGCAATTTTAAGGAGCTAACTTTGTAAGACTGTTAGTGTATCCGGTCAATAGCCTCACCCTTTCAGTTGGCTTTGAGTGGCAGCTTCTCAAAGTCTTGTGGTGCTCCACTGCATTCCACAAACGTTCCTTTTGGCATGCCATTAGTGAAACATCCCCAGCCCCCTTTCACCCCTCCACGGCACCTTCAAGTGGCTGTGTTGATTGTTTCCATCATCCAATGTCATGGTTTCTGACCGGGGTTGAGAAGAAACAGGGCCATTTTGGGATTACATATCTATGTGATTCAGAGCTGGATTATTGTGACCGTAGACATGCCGCGTAAGTCAAGGAATCCGTGAGAGGGAACAACTTTCTGACGTTTCTAGTTATTGAGTCTAGCCCTAGTGGGTAATTTGAATGCTACAGCAGTTGCTTGTTGTAGCATAGCCTAGGCATACTTTTTGAAGTTATTTTTTTATTTTTATTATGTATTAACCCCTTCTTCTGAGGACAAATATCTTCGTTTTTTTTTGGAGCTTTTTTGCTACATGTACATACATTTTACATACATGTTACTTTTATATAAAGCAGTCACATAACAATAATACATTACCAAACATCAGCTCTTTAATCCCACCCCTCAGCCACTCTCAGCCCATCCCACCTATCACCATAGACCACCCTTGTTTGGTTTCCATGTCCAATATATTTTTCAATTGTGCTGTGATGTTTTACATCATTTTTTAACCTTTCTAATCGTATAGTATCCACAGATTGTGAGCTAAAGATGAAAACCTTTCCTACGAGTATTATTATATTATTTATTGACTGACTATGGCTTTCCAAATCGCCCAACACTGCTATTTGTAAGGTTAGTCTTAAGTGCATGTTGTGCTATGCTACAACAAGCAACCATTCCTGAACCTGTGACCAGAAACAAGCTAAACTCAGCAAAAAAGGAAACATCTCTTGTTCAGGACCCTGTCTTTCAAAGATAATTTGTAAAAATCCAAATAACTTCACAGATCTTCATTGTAAAAGGTTTAAACACTGTTTCCCATGCTTGTTCAATGAACCATAAACAATTAATGAACATGCACCTATGGAACAGTCGTTAACACACTAACAGCTTACAGACAGTAGTCAATTAAGTTCACAGTTATGAAAACTTAGGACACTAAAGAGGCCTTTCTCCTGACTGGAAAACACCAAAAGAAAGATGCCCAGGGTCCCTGCTCATTTGCGTGAACATGCCTTAGGCATGCTGCAAGGAAGCATGAGGACTGCAGATGTGGCCAGGGCAATAAATTGCAATATCCGCACTGTGAGATGCCTAAGACAGCGATACAGGGAGACAGGACGGACAGCTGATTGTCCTCGCAGTGGCAGACCACGTGTACCAACACCTTCACAGGATCGGTACATCCGAACATCCCACCTGCGGGACAGGTAAAGAATGGCAACAACAACTGCCCGAGTTACACCAGGAACGCACAATCCTTCCATCGGTGCTCAGACTGTCCTCAATAGGCTGAGAGAGGCTGGACTGAGGGCTTGTAGGCCTGTTATAAAGCAGGTCCTCACCAGACAACATCGCCTATGGGCACAAACCCACCGTTGCTGGACCAGACAGGACTGGCAAAAAGTGCTCTTCACTGACGAGTCGCGGTTCTGTCTCACCAGGGATGATGGTCGGATTTGCGTTTAACGTCAAAGGAATAAGGGTTACACCGAGGCCTGTACTCTGGAGCGGGATCGATTTGGAGGTGGAGGGTCCGTCATGGTCTGGGGCGGTGTGTCACAGCATCATCAGACTGAGCTTGTTGTCATTGCAGGCAATCTCAATGCTGTGCGTTACAGGGAAGACATCCTCCTCCCTCATGTGGTACCCTTCCTGCAGGCTCATCCTGTCATGACCCTCCAGCATGACAATGCCACCAGCCATACTGCTCATTCTGTGCGTGATTTCTTGCAAGACAGGAATGTCAGTGTTCTGCCATGGCCAGTGAAGAACCCGGATCTCAATCCCATTGAGCACGTCTGGGACCTGTTGGATCGGAGGGTGAGGGCTATGGCCATCCCCCCATAAATGTCCGGGAACTTGCAGGTGCCTTGGTGGAAGAGTGGGCTAACATCTCACAGCAAGAACTGGCAAATTTGGTGCAGTCCATGAGGAGGAGATGCACTGCAGTACTTAATGCAGCTGGTGGACACACCAGATGCTGACTGTAACTTTTGATTTTGACCCCACTTTGTTCAGGGACACATTATTCCATTTCTGTTAGTCACATGTCTTTGGAACTTGTTCAGTTTATGTCTCAGTTGTTGAATCTTGTTATGTTCATACAAATATTTACACATGTTAAGTTTTCTGAAAATAAACAGTTGACAGTGAGAGGAAGTTTCTTTTTTTGCTGAGTTTACATAGGGGCAATACCAGAACAAATAATTTATTGATTCTGTCTCTTCGCAGGAAAATCTACAGAGCTGAGATTGTTGTATGCCCCATATATGTAGCATTCTGTTGGTGGCAAGAAAACTCAGTGTTGAATCAAGTGTAGTTTTTTGTACCAGTTCATAAACCATGTGCCATGGAATTGGTACATCAAAAATCTCCTCCCATTTATTTTGATACCTGTATGGTGCAGCTGTCAACATTTTTGTCCTCAGATGAAACTGGTATATTTTTCTATTTATGCCATTTCCTTTCAGCCAATTTGTACCTTTAATATACAGCAGGCAAACAAGCTCCCTACCTTCTCCCTTTTCCACTTGCCTCCTCCAATTTGAATTGAGCAGATATTCCCATATATTTTTGATAACTGCATATGTGTAACACCTGTCTTCAAAAATGGACCAAGGCGCAGCGGGAATGTGGATACTCAGTTTTTTTAATCAACTCAAGTAAAGCATCCACAGGGAAAACAATAAACGATACTCACGAAGACAGGAACAGTTTTGCAGGCACACAACACGCAGTGCAAAAACAACTACCCACAACCCCAAAGAAAAACACACACTACTATATAGGACTCCCAATCAAAGGCAACTCAACACACCTGCCTTCAATTGGGAGTCCAATCACCCACACAACATTTAACACACACAAACCCCCTGCCACATCCTGACCAAAACTAACACAATTACGCCCTCTGCAGGTCAGGACGTGACAATATGTGACATAACTCCTCCGTTTCTATTAATAATATCATTAATAAATATAATACTTTTTTTTTTTAATTACATGAATAATGTTTTTTTATTAATCACTATATTTGAGTTTAACCATAACATTTGTTGTAATATTTGTTCTATCTTTTCTGGAGGATAAAACTGAAATTGTAACCAAACAAAATTTAATTTTTAGTTAGTCAGAAATGAGAAGTTGTAATCTGTATGAAGGCAAAAAGGACATTTTTGAACAAAGGATGAGCCTTTCTTAATAATCTACTGGAGAACGATTTTGGGTTTAAGTATAATTTATGTATGAGTGAAGCTTTCAGTGAAAGCTTTAATATTTAAGAATTTTTGCCCCCCAAACTCATGTTCATTATATAAATAGGCATGTTTAATTTGGTCTGGTTTAGCATTCCAAATAAAATGAAATATTTTTTGCTCATATGATTTAAAAAAACAGTCATCTGGAGTAGACAGTGCCATTAGCAAGTAAGTAAACTGTGATAGGACCAAAGAGTTAATCAATGTGATTTTTCCATAAATAGACAAGTATTTACCTCTCCATGGTTGCAGAATCTTATCTATTTTTGGTTACTTTCTATTGAAATGAATTGTGGTAAATTAATTTATATTTTTTGAGATATGAATACCAAATATGTCTACTTCACCATCCGCCCATTTTATTGGTAAACTACAAGGTAGTGTAAACACTGTATTTTTTAAACGATCCAATACGTATTATGGTACACTTGTCATAATTAGGTTTTAATACAGAGAGGCTAGAAAAGCGATCAAGATCTTCAGTGAGACTGTGCAGGGATCCAGATTGTAGACTTAATAAAATGTAACCATTATTTACTATTTTACATCTGGGGTTGCTGTAAATGACTTTAACTCATTATATAAGAGATTCACCAAAATTAAAGTAATCCAGGCATTTATATATAAATTGTAGTCATACTTTATCAAACTCCTTTTCAAAATCTTCTATGAAGACCAGACCTGGTGTCTTCGATGTTTCATAATGTTCAATTGTTTCAAGTAATTGTCATATCTTATCTCCAATATATCGCCCATGTAAAAAACCTGTCTGATCAGGATGAACAATATCTGGTAAAACCTTATTTATTCTATGTGCTATGCATTTCACCAGGATTCTCGCATTACAACATTGAAGTGTTAGAGGCCTCCAGTTTTTTAAATGGACTGGATTTTTATACTTCCCACCTGGATCCTGTTTTAGTAGTAATGAAATCGGACTAGGCATACTTAAATAGATACGTTTGTACATGTGGGAAGGTTTTGGTACGTATTGAAGTAATATTTTTGACTTCAAAGGTAAGCAATTGATAGTAGCCTATTTCTGTAGATGGTGCATAACTGTAGGCTCTTCCTATACACAGAACACGTGTAATGTAAAGTGTGACTAGAGCTGCCAACAATTAAGGAAATGTGTATTTTGACTTTGATTGCTCAGAGTTAGGAGAGGCTGTTTGCTGTGGTTCTTTTGTCGCCGCTCATGTCGTCCTGTGAGTCCATAAACACAGGCAAAGAGTGTGACGACGGTGAATTCCAGATGGATTGCCCCCTCCCTGGAGCATGAGCTTGCAAGAGCGAGCTGTGAATTTCCGTAGCTGCTGCGGCGTAAACAAAATACATTTAGCATAATTGCACCTTTCGTGTAGGCCTCCCTTCAAGGGAAGGTATTGATTTCCCTTCTCTGTCCTCTTGTTTTTCTTATTTTCAGCTCTTTATGTTCCTTCTGTAGTTCTTCACTGAGCACGGCTCTTTATCAGTCCCTTGTCTTGGTCTCTTTCTACCGGTTTCTTGGACGGGACTCAAGTGGAAAATAGTAACATGAGTGAAATTTGATTACACCAAAATAATGCTCACCTCAATGACATTAAACCATCAGTGGATTTCCTTGTTCCCCTGAAAGTTAGATCATTTAAGGAAAATAGCTTTTCTCAGAGGTTGGCAGTGTACACTCATCAAGAAGCTGGTAAATGTGTTTATGTGTTGATATGTTAAGTTCTTGATTTCTTGATGTGGATACAACCCCCTTCCCATGTTCTCGGAAATATGAATATAATCCTGTAAACAACAAACCCCACACATACACACTTTCACACACACTCACTTCACTCGCATCTGGAGAGTTTTGTAGATTGAGTAATTCAGTGTCCAGGGCTCTGTGAAACTGTGATTCTGAGCACGGCTCCACAACTCATTCCCTCCATATCTTATCATTCATCCTGAATAATCCAACACCTAGCCTCCTTAATTAACAGCAGTCAAACAGTCCAGAACATAATGTGTTTTTGTACTGATCAAAGGCAAGAGGCTCAGGAGTCATCACAGTCAAGATCTCATCATCCACTCTCTTTTCACTTCTGGTTTGATACTCTTGGCTCTCTCTGCTCGACTTAGTGTCCTTGTTAGCTCCATCGCTGAATAACGGTGATAGCAGCCATTTTGCTCTCTCTAAGATGATTAACGATAACTAAATGGATGAGGAAGCCGGCGCTCACAAATTAAATCACTCTCTAGTCCTGGAACATTTGGACATTTGAATATCGAAGGTCGCAGACTCGCGGCACTCAGAAAGTGTACAAGCTCCAAGCTTGTTCGGATGTGGTCTTTATTCAAATTTCACGTCAACGAGGTTAGCCAAACGTAAACGAGGGCAGACTTATGTGTTCGAACAGTCAATCTAAGGCACAGGGTGACACAAGCTCGTTTTAATGGTAGAAAGATGATGGAATGCAATCATTTTCTCCCCTGCAGGCCTGGTTGGTTCTGAGTGGAGCGTCTCTGCTCATCTGTTTTTCATGCAGCCGCTTCCTCCTCACCTCAGATGTAAAGTGAGGTGGAACGCGGCTAGTGGCTTCATGTAAATAGCCAGTGAGCCCTCATGCATTTTTCATAGAGAGAGAGACAGACAGGAGCCCTTACCAACTCTCCATTGTGTTTGCATGCCGAGGATGAAAGTGGTGTGGGTGTGTGTCCTCTTCTTGGTCTCTTGGCTAAACTCCTTCCCCACTATAAATACTTAACAAATAATACAGACAGACAGACACACAGACAGACACACCCCTTCCAGGAAACCTGATGTTGGCCTGGAGCTCGTTTTTACACTCTCCCATGTGTGTGTCAGTCAGCGAGTGGCCTGACAGGAAGTCATTCTGGCCCCCTCGTTGTGTGGAGGAATGTGAGAGGGGATCGGGTATTGGAGCAAGACTGCTGGTCTACTAGTATACTATCTTAATATAATAATGGTATATATAGTGTTACTGCAGAGAGTGGTGTCTACCATCTTAATATAATACTGCAGAGAGTGGTGTATAATATAATACTGCAGAGAGTGGTGTCTACCATCTTAATATACTGCAAAACACATTTAAATGCTAAATTAAACATACATAAAGTGTTGATCCTATGTTTCTTGAGCTGAAATAAATATTTCAATTTCCAGCACAAAAAGCTTATTTCTCTCAAATTTTGTGCACAAATTTGTTTGCATCCCTGTTAGGGAGCAATTCTCCTTTGCCAAGATAACCCATCCACCTGACAGGTGTGGCATACCAAGAAGCTGATTAAACAGCATGATCATTGCACAGGTGCACCTTGTGCTGGGGACAATAAAAGGCCACTCTAAAATGTGTCACACAACACAATGCCACACATGTCTCAAGTTTTGAGGGAGCATGCAATTGGCATGCTGACTGTGGGAATGTCCACCAGAGCTGTTGCCAGAGAGTTGAATGTTAATTTCTCTACCATAAGCCTCCTCCAATGTCGTTTTAGAGAATTTGGCAGTAGGTCCAACCGGCCTCCAGTGGTGTAAAGTACTTAATTAAAAATACTTCAAAGTGCTACTTAAGTCATTTTTTGTGGTATCTGTACTTTATTTTACTATATATATTTTTTGGACAACTTTTACTTTTACTCCATTACATTCCTAAAGTAAATAATGTACTTTTTACTACATACATTTTCCTGCCACCCAAAAGTACTCATTACATTTTGAATGCTTAGCAGGACAGGAAACTGGTCCAATTCACACACTTATTAAGAGAAAATCCATGGTCATCCACGCTGCATCTGATCTGTCGGATTCACTAAACACAAATGCTTTGTTTGTAAATTATGTCTGAGTGTTAGAGTGTGCCCCTGGCTATCTGTAAATTAAAAAAAACAACAAGAAAATGGTGCCGTCAGGTTTGCTTAATATAAGACATTTTAAATAATTTATACTTTTACTTTTGATACTTAATTATATTTAAAACCAAATATTTTTAGACTTACTCATGTAGTATTTTAATGGGTGACTTTCACTTCTACTGAAGTAATTTTCTATTAGCGTAACTTTACTTTTACTCAAGTATGACAATTGGTTGCTTTTTCCACCACAACCACAGACCTCATGTAACCACGCCAACCCAGGACCTGCACATCCGGCTTCTTCACCTGCGGGATCGTCTGAGACAAATGTGGGTTTGCACAACAGAAGAATTTCTGCCCAACTGTCAGAAACCGTCTCAGAGAAGTTAATCTGTGTGCTCGTCGTCCTCACCAGGGTCTAGACCGGACTGCAGTTCGGCGTCGTAGTGGGAAAATGCTCAACTTTGATGGCCACTGGCATGCTGGAGAAGTGTGCGCTTCACGGATGAATCCCGGTTTGAACTGCACAGGGCAGATGGCAGACAGCGTGTATGGTGTTGTGTGTGTGAGCTGTTTGCTGTTTGCTGATGCCAATGTAGTGAACAGAGTGCCCCTTGGTGGCGGTGGGGTTATGGTATGGACAACGAACACAATTGCATTTTATCGATGGTAATTTGAATGCACAGAGATACCGTGACGAGATCCTGAGGACCATTGTCGTGCCATTCATCCAACGCCATCAACCCATGATTCAGCCTTATAATTCATTGCCACATGTCACGAGGATCTGTACAGAATTCCTGGAAGCCGAAAATGTCCCAGTTCTTCCATGGTCTGCATACTCACCAGACATGTCACCCATTGAGCATGTTTGGGATGCTCTGGATCGACGTGTACAACAGCGTGTTCTAGTTCCCGCCAATATCAAGCAACTTCACACAGCCATTGAAGAGGAGTGGGACAACATTCCACAGGCCACAATCGACAGCCTGATCAACTCTATGCGAAGGAGATATGGTCACACCAGATACTGACAGTTTTTTTTTTATCCACACCCTACTTTTTTTTAAGGTTTCTGTGACCAACAGATGCATATCTGTATTCCCAGTCATGTGAAATCCATAGATAGGGGCCTAAGGAATTTATTTCAATTGACTGATTTCCTTATATGAACTGTAACTCAGAAAAGTATTTGAAATTGTTGCATGTTGCATTTATATTTTTGTTCAGTGTATAATAAATAATGACTTATAGTGACTTAGTGTAGTGCTTTTATACACTTTTTCATATTCTTCTCTGTTTCTCTTTTTTACTCTTGCTGTACACACACAAACACACTTACACTCTCACGCTATTGGACACTTTCTTTCTCTTCTTCACTACCTCAGGTCCTTTGCGTTAACCTATGAGACATCAGTTTACCACATGAACTGTCAAGATACATTTCCCATCGATTCCCATTCCCCATAGATGTGTAACAACCGTCCGAAGAATTCCCAACATTTCAGAGGGATTCTAAGGCTATCCAGACCTCTACTCAATGTATCCAATATGTCAAATGACTTTCTCTTTCATTGAGAAAACTCTTGAGAGACTAGTTACCAGGCCCAGATCTTTATATTGACTGTGTTAATTTGTCTGGACTTCATTCATATCGACTCCGGGCTTTCTTCATAACAACCCATGGTTCTACCCCCAGTGGACAGGAGTGTGTTTTCCGATGTGCTTGTCGCTTCGCTAGCTATTTTAAGCCCCGGGTGACGAGGGACGGGGAAGACACAAGCAGCTACAGGAGGATTTATTTTTATTTTTCAAAAGCCCTTCATTTTCTTTTTTCCCTCCTTTTTTCCTTCCCTCCTTTCGTCTGGTACCCCTCCACCCACCTCTTGTCTTCATTTTACCGCTCTAGACTGCTATTTTAAGGGATTCACAAAATAAGATCCCCCCTCAGGATAAGTGAAGAGAGGATTCCGAAAAAAAATTAACTCACATCACTATCTTCCAAATAACATCTTCCCTTTTCCAAGATGGCCGATGTGAACGTCCTCCAAATAACATCCTCCGCACCTGTTCGAGGTTTTGCTGCCACTACTTCTTCGTTCTTCCAAAATGGCCGCCACACCCGTTCGGGGCTTCGCTGCCACTACTTCTCTGTTCACATGATCCACTTTGCTCTACGTTTCTCTCACTGGGGTCAGCTGTCAGGGGCAATATGAGCCACACCAGAGCTGGGTGTCATTCGTGCTTAAAGGTGCAGAGGATGTTCAATATGAGCCACACAGAGAGAGAGAGAGAGAGAGAGAGAGAGCTGGGTGTCAGAGGATGTTCAATAGAGCCACACACACACACACAGATAGCTGTGTGTCAGAGTGTGTTCAATATGAGCTACACAGAGAGAGAGAGAGAGAGTGTCAGAGGATGTTCAATATGAGCCACACAGAGAGAGAGAGAGAGAGAGAGCTGGGTGTCAGAGGATTTCAATATGAGCTACACTGAGAGAGAGAGAGAGAGAGAGAGAGAGAGAGAGAGAGAGAGAGAGAGAGAGAGAGAGAGCTGGGTATCAGAGGATGTTCAATATGAGCCACACAGAGAGAGCTGGGTGTCAGAGGATGTTCAATATGAGCCACACAGAGAGAGCTGGGTGTCAGAGGATGTTCAATATGAGCCACACAGAGAGAGATGGGTGTCAGAGGATGTTCAATATGAGACACAGACACAGAGAGAGAGCTGGGTGTCAGAGGATTTTCAACATGAGCCACAGACACAGAGAGAGAGCTGGGTGTCAGAGGGTGTTCAATATGAGCCAACATTTAGACGAACAGTGCACAGCCAACATGAAGGTCTCTGTGTTTTTCAGTTCCTCATGATTCTCCGCCACCCTCACCGCCCCCGCTTGTGCCCTCCTATGTCCTGTACCCATGTCTCCCAGCCCAGCAGCAGTGTAACAATCTGTAAGCCGCCCCAGTTTGTGTGGATTCATTTAGCTTTTTTTCAATCAGCGGTGCTGCTAGCCACAGGGGAGACACTATCTGTTCTGGGCTGTGGGGGTGGTGGGGGTGGGGTGGGGTTGGGGGGGGGGGAATGTTAGTGTGAGATGACACACCCGCCACTAGGAAGGCTATGGGGAGATTAGACAGAGGCCAATATATATTGGAAACTGGAAAGTGCTGTTTTTAGTAGAAGTGCTGTTTTTATTAGAAGTGCTGTTTTAGTGGAAGTGCTGTTTTAGTGGAAGTGCTGTTTTTAGTGGGAGTGCTGTTTTTAGTAGAAGTGCTGTTTTTAGTGGAAGTGCTGTTTTTAGTGGAAGTGCTGTTTTTAGTGGAAGTGCTGTTTTTATTAGAAGTGCTGTTTTTAGTGGAAGTGCTGTTTTTAGTGGAAGTGCTGTTTTTAGTAGAAGTGCTGTTTTTAGTGGAAGTGCTGTTTTTAGTAGAAGTGCTGTTTTTAGTGGAAGTGCTGTTTTTAGTAGAAGTGCTGTTTTTAGTGGAAGTGCTGTTTTTAGTGGAAGTGCTGTTTTTAGTAGGAGTGCTGTTTTTAGTGGAAGTGCTGTTTTTAGTGGGAGTGCTGTTTTTAGTGAGAGTGCATTTTTTAGTGGGAGTGCTGTTTTTAGTAGAAGTGCTGTTTTTTGTGGAAGTGCTGTTTTTGCTGTGTGTGTGTGTGTGTGTGTGTGTGCTTGTTTTGCACACATCTCAGTGTTAGTTAATTTACTCTACACAGTTAGTGTATATGCATGCTTTCAATGCAACACCTGTGTCTGCCTGGGTTGTGTCAGTGCAGGTCATACACCACAACACGTACCTCTCTCTCACTACACCCCCACTTTACAGTAGATCCAGGTCCATCCTTTCACCCAATGCATTCCAGTGCCTTCCAAAGGGGCCTTGACTAGCTTCTACTGGCACACTTGTTAAGTTCCAATGCTTCCAGCTGACAGGGAACATCCCAATAAATCCCCACCAATGCAGCTGCATGAATCCCGGGGCCAACTCCACCGAATTAGCCACGCTCACCCGGCCCTAATGGCGTCACAAATCTCCCTGCTTTGTCACTGTTATCTGCCCGCATTGAAGAGAAGAACCATTGAGCTGGGTCATAGCAGACCAGGGCTAGGTAACTGTTCCTGGAGTGCCACAGGTACTGCAGGATTTTCTTCCAACTAGGCATCACACCAGGGATGCGTTCATTTCGGTTTGTACTGAATGCCACGTTTTCCTCCCTGTTTTAAAACTGGTCGTTCAGTACATTTTTATGTGCTGAACGCAGCCCTGACCAACTGAGCTAATTGATCAGTTCAATGATTGCCTAAATTCAGCACACCTGGCCTTTCAGGTCGGGTTAAATCAAAAACATGAAGTGTCTGAGGCACTCCAGGACCAGGGTTGTCTGCAGCACTCCAGGACCAGGGTTGTCTGCAGCACTCCAGGACCAGGGTTGTCTGCAGCACTCCAGGACCAGGGTTGTCTGCAGCACTCCAGGACCAGGGTTGTCTGCAGCACTCCAGGACCAGGGTTGTCTGCCCCTGTAGTAGATATTAGATGTTTGATATTTAAGTATTGAGGCATTAGACCCTGTGGTGTATCCTTAATTACACAAAGCTAAGGGCTGTTATTAAGGCATTAGACCCTGTGGTGTATCCTTAATTACACAAAGCTAAGGGCTGTTATTAAGGCATTAGACCCTGTGGTGTATCCTTAATTACACAAAGCTAAGGGCTGTTATTAAGGCATTAGACCCTGTGGTGTATCCTTAATTACACAAAGCTAAGGGCTGTTATTAAGGCATTAGACCCTGTGGTGTATCCTTAATTACACAAAGCTAAGGGCTGTTATTAAGGCATTAGACCCTGTGGTGTATCCTTAATTACACAAAGCTAAGGGCTGTTCTTAGGCACAATGCCAAAATGAGTACTCATTTTGTTTGTGTTAAGTCATTTTGATTAAACACTCTCGTTTACCCAGCAATTTAAAATATCATATGAAGCTTTTCTTAAAAATGGAAACGTATTTGGTTTGACCATGTTCTTTGCTGTAGTTGTTTATTTAGATTGAACAGGCCTTGGTCTATATATTCAGTATTCGTGCCCTGGGGGGAAATGTGTGGGGAATTTGAGTAGGGCTGTGATTGAAGGGGTTTAGGAACATTGTTTTGGTGCTTAACTCATGCATACGCACGCATAACAGGCACATGTCCGCACACACCCGTAAGCAAGCACACACACATTACACACACTCTTTCTCTCTCTCCCTCTCTTTTCAGGAGGGAGGTTAAGTGAAGGTTTAAATGGGCTTGTAGAGAGCGAGAGGAGCTTTTACAGGGGATGCTGTGTGTATCTCTGCTCTGTATGTGTGTGTGTGTGTGTCTCCGCGCACGTGCCTCCTCTTCATGTGTCAGTGTGTCTCTGTGTATCCTCTCCCTCTCCCCAGCCCCCCCCTCAGCTCCCCCTCTCCCCAGCTCCCCCTCAGCTCCCCCTCTCCCCAGCTCCCCCTTAACCCAGCTCCCCTCTCCCCAGCCCCCCCTCAGCTCTCCCTCTCCCCAGCTCTCCCGCTCCCCAGCCCCCCCTCAGCTCTCCCTCTACCCAGCTACCCCTCTCCCCAGCCCCCCCTCAGCTCTCCCGCTCCCCAGCTCTCCCTCTCCCCAGCTCCTCTCAGCTCTCCCTCTACCCAGCTCCCCCTCTCCCCAGCTCCCCCTCTCCCCAGCTCTCCCTCTACCCAGCTCTCCCTCTACCCAGCTACCCCTCTACCCAGCTCCCCCTCTCCCCAGCTCCCCCTCTACCCAGCTCCCCCTCTCCCCAGCTACCCCTCTCCCCAGCTCTCCCTCTCCCCAGCTCCCCCTCTCCCCAGCTACCCCTCTCCCCAGCTCTCCCTCTCCCCAGCTCCCCCTCTACCCAGCTACCCCTCTCCCCAGCTCTCCCTCTACCCAGCTACCCCTCTCCCCAGCTCTCCCCAGCCCCCCCAGCTCCCCCTCTACCCAGCTACCCCTCTCCCCAGCTACCCCTCTCCCCCTCCACCCTTCTCCCCATTTCTCCCTCTCCCCAGCTACCCCTCTCCCCAGCTCTCCCCAGCTCTCCCCAGCTCCCCCTCTACCCAGCTACCCTTCTCCCCAGCTCTCCCCAGCTCCCCCTCTACCCAGCTCCCCCTCTCCCCAGCTCTCCCCAGCCCCCCCTCAGCTCCCCCTCTACCCAGCTCTCCCCAGCTCCAGGTACAGAAGAGTAGCAGGGGACCATGCAGAACATATATATATACAGTATGCTGTGTAATGACTCTGACCCATGGTTACAGTATGCTGTGAAAGGACTCTGACCCATGGTTACAGTATGCTGTGAAAGGACTCTGGCCCATGGTTACAGTATGCTGTGTAATGACTCTGACCCATGGTTACTGTATGCTGTGAAAGGACTCTGGCCCATGGTTACAGTATGCTGTGTAATGACTCTGACCCATGGTTACTGTATGCTGTGTAATGACTCTGACCCATGGTTAGAAGAAACCTTGAAAGGAACCAGGCTATGAGTGGTGGCCAGTCCTCTTCTGGCTGTGCCGGGTGGAGATGATAACAGAACATGGCCAAGATGTTCAAATGTTCATAGATGCCCAGCAGGGTCAAATAATAATAATCACAGTGGTTGTTGAGGGTGCAACAGGTCAGCACCTCAGGTGTAAATGTCAGTTGGCTTTTCATAGCCGATCATTCAGAGTATCTCTACCGCTCCTGCTGTCTCTAGAGAGTTGAAAACAGCAGGTCTGGGACAGGTAGCACGTCCGGTGAACAGGCCAGGGTTCCATAGCTGCAGGCAGAACAGTTGAAACTGGAGCAGCTTCACGGCCAGGTGGACTGGGGACAGCAAGGAGTCATCATGTCAGGTAGTCCTGAGGCATGGTCCTAGGGCTCAGGTCCTCCGAGAGAGGGAAAGAAAGAAAGACAGAAAAAGAGAGATAGAGAGAGAATTAGAGAGAGCATACTTAAATTCACACAGGACACCGGATAAGACAGGAGAAATACTCCAGATATAACAGACTGACCCTAGCCCCCCGACACATAAACTACTGCAGCATAAATACTGGAGGCTGAGACAGGAGAGGTCGGGAGACACTGTGGCCCCGTCCGATGATACCCCCGGACAGGGCCAAACAGGCAGGATATAACCCCACACCACTAGTGCCAAAGCACAGCCCCCACACCACTAGAGGGATATCTTCAACCACCAACTTACCATCCTGAGACAAGACCGAGTATAGCCCACAAAGCTCTCAGCCACGGCACAACCCAAGGGGGGGGGCGCCAACCCGGACAGGAAAATCACGTCAGTGACTCAACCCACTCAAGTGACGCACCCCTCCTAGGGACGACATGGAAGAGCACCAGTAAGCCAGTGACTCAGCCACTGTAATAGGGTTACAGGCAGAGAACCCAGTGGAGAGAGGGGAACCGGCAAGGCAGAGACAGCAAGGGCGGTTCATTGCTCCAGAGCCTTCCGTTCACCTTCACACTCCTGCTCCAGACTACACTCAATCATAGGACCTACTGAAGAGATGAGTCTTTAATAAAAACTTAAAGGTCGATACCGAGTCTGCGTCTCTCACATAGATAGGCAGACCATTCCATAAGAATGGAGGAGAAAGCCCTGCCTCCAGCTGTTTGCTTAGATATTCTAGGGACAGTACGGAGGCCTGCGTCTTGTGACCGTAGCGTACATGTAGGTATGTACAGTATGATTACAGTATGCTGTGAAAGGACTCTGACCCATGGTTACAGTATGCTGTGTAATGACTCTGACCCATGGTTACAGTATGCTGTGTAATGACTCTGACCCATGGTTACAGTATTCTATGTAATGACTCTGACCCATGGTTACAGTATGCTGTGTAATGACTCTGACCTATGGTTACAGTATGCTATGTAATGACTCTAACCCATGGTTACAGTATGCTGTGTAATGACTCTGACCTATGGTTACAGTATGCTGTGAAAGGATTCTGACCCATGGTTACAGTATGCTGTGTAATGACTCTGACCCATGGTTACAGTATGCTGTGTAATGACTCTGACCTATGGTTACTGTATGCTGTGTAATGACTCTGACCCATGGTTACAGTATGCTGTGTAATGACTGTAACCCATGGAAGCACCAGGACCGTCTCCTAAAGTTGATTCAGCTGCGGGATCGGTGCACCACCAGTACAGAGCTAGCTCAGGAATGGCAGAAGGCAGGTATGAGTGCATCTGCACGCACAGTGAGGCAAAGACTTTTGGAGGATGGCCTGGTGTCAAGAAGGGCAGCAAAGAAGCCACTTCTCTCCAGGAAAAACATCAGGGACAGACTGATATTCTGCTAAAGGTACAGGGGTTGGACTGCTGAGGACTGGGGTAAAGTCATTTTCTCTGATGAATCCCCTTTCCGATTGTTTGGGGCATCTGGAAAAAAGCTTGTCTGGAGAAGACAAGGTGAGCGCTACCATCAGTCCTGTGTCATGCCAACAGTAAAGCATCCTGAGACCATTCATGTGTGGGGTTGCTTCTCAGCCAAGGGAGTAGGCTCACTCACAATTTTGCCTAAGAACACAGCCATGAATAAAGAATGGTACCAACACATCCTCCGAGAGCAACTTCTCCCAACCATCCAGGAACAGTTTGGTGACGAACAATGCCTTTTCCAGCATGATGAGGCACCTTGCCATCATGCAAAAGTTGTAACTAAGTGGCCCGGGGAACAAAACATCGATATTTTGGGTCCATGGCCAGGAAACTCCCCAGATCTTAATTCCATTGAGAACTTGTGGTCAATCCTCAAGAGGTGGGTGGATAAACGAAAACCCACAAATTCTGACAAACTCCAAGCATTGATTATGCAAGAATGGGCTGCCATCAGTCAGGATGTGGCCCAGAAGTTCATTGACAGCATGCCAGGGCAGATTGCAGAGATCTTGAAAAGAAGGGTCAACACTGCAGATATTGACTCTTTGCATCAACTTTGCATCAAAGCCTTTGACACTTATGACATGCTTTTAATTATACTTCAGTATTCCATAGTAACATCTGACAAAAATATCTAAAAACAATGAAACAGCAAACTTTGCAAAAATTAATATTTGTGTCGTTCTCAAATGTTTTGGCCACGACTGTAATTATACACATAAGATGTGATGTCCTGAGAAACAAAGCCATCCTCTGGTGTCATGTCCCTCAGTAGGGCCTGTTGCTTGTTTTCTCTCTCTCTCTCTCTCTCTCTCTCTCTCTCTCTCTCTTTCTTTCTCTTTCTCTCTCTCTCTCTCTCTCTCTCTCTCTCTCTCTCTTTCTTTCTCTTTCTTTCTCTTTCTCTCTCTCTCTATCTCTCTATCTCTCTTTCTTTCTCTTTCTTTCTCTTTCTCTCTCTCTCTCTCTCTCCCTTTCTCTCTCTTCCTCTCTCCCTCTCTTTCTGTGTGTGTGTGTGTCTCTCTCTCTCCCTCTAACATATGAATAATTCAGTTGGGATTCATTAATTAATAATATTCATAAATGTCACGCTGGCATTTGATCTTGACATACTCTCAATACGACCAAGCTAAACAAAGCCATGCGTCGTCATTTCTCATTTACTCTATGCGATGTGGAGTGCCGCAAGGTTCCGTTGGCAGTCCTGTTTATTTTTGAGTGTGTGTGTCCATTTCAAATTTGTTTGGGTGTGCGTCTGTGTGTGTTTTCGCCTACACGGCTGCCCTTGTCTACTGCGCCTGAGTGACAAAGGAGGGAGTGAGGGAGGGGAATGACGAATAAGTGACTGGAGAGTGACAGGTGGAGGAGATAATGGGCAAGAGATAGAGAGAGAAAGCAGGGGATGAGGAATGGGGCAGAGGGAGGGAGAATGTCAGAGGGGATGGAGTAGGGGTACAGATGGCTCTGTGTTATCTCCTGGAGCAGATCGGCCCCAGAATGACACAGCTGGTTCACATTTCCACAGGAGAGATTCAGCAGCCAGCTGCACTCCAGCCTCCCTTCCTCCCTACCCCGTCTCACACACACACACACACACACACACACACACACACACACACACACACACACACACACACACAGACAGACAGACAGACAGACAGACAGACAGACAGACAGACAGACAGACAGACAGACAGACAGACAGACAGACAGACAGACAGACAGACAGACAGACAGACAGACAGACAGACAGACAGACAGACAGACAGACAGACAGACAGACAGACAGACAGACAGACAGACAGACACACACACACACACACACACACTGTGCTCCTTCACCGAATCCCTCCTCCACTATCATGTACATGCATCTCTGTCTTACAAACACATGCACGTTCTCTTAGAAACATCCTCTGTGTCAATATCAACACACACACTCAAATCCATACGCCTTCACTGAACTCCTCTTCTGACCCACACACACACACACACACACACACACACACACACACACACACACACACACACACACACACACCTCCTTCATCATTAACCCATCCCTGCCTCGGTGAAAACGTATTTCTACACTCACAATAACACAGGGGAATTGTCCTGTAGCAGAGAAATTCATTAACTGGGTCAGCTGTGGCTTCGTTATCTCCTGGTTTTCATTTCACTCCATCACTCTTTACCTCTTTCTTCTTCACTGTCCCTCTCTCTTTATCCCCTCGATGCACAGGCGAACACATACAAACACACGAACGCACACGCAAGTCAATGGAAATGATTCATATGTCAAGTGACTGTTGTTGTTGTTTTCATACATTCAGATGGCAACGGCCCATACGTCAATACCCAGGTGCTTTGACTAACCTGGCAGGGGACATTGTTAGCGTACACACACACCCTCTTGCTCTGCTCCTGCTCACCCTCCTGCTCTGGCTCACACATTAGCCTGCTGTACAGTGTTAATCAACACCCTTCTTGATCAAAATGTGTAATTTGTGCTGCTTTTATCATGTAATTGAATAGCTATAATAGCTAGCCCACGTTAGTCCCCTAGTAATGGAGTTCAGCTAGCTCTTAGCATGGAGGGATCAAGTGTCTTGTTGCTCTCTCTCTCTCTCTCTCTCTCTCTCTCGCTCACTCGCAGGTCCACACACACAGAGATCCCAGACCCAGGGAAGTAGAGATGGTTTCTGGGAGGTTGGTAGACACAGCCTGAGGGAAGACAAATACGGGATTATGTTCAGGAAGCTAACCTATGTGTCGCTGGCTGAAGGCCTGACTTTTTGTTTATGCGTTGTCCTTCACCTCGTATGTGACGCTATAGCTGGCCTTGTTATCATCATCTATTTTATCTAACATACAGGCCTAATAACCAAGTAGGTCAGTTAAAAGCCTGTTCTCAATCTTGTAAAACAATACTTAAAAGAGAAGCAATATAGTGAAAACAGTATAAGTGAGTGGAGAGTTGAGTTTAAATGAAGAAAATAATGCAGCATCCCCACCACTATGGAGGATTTGAGGACTAAAGGGCCGCAATACCCAGGATGCATCTGAAATGGAACCCGATTCCTTATATAGTGCTCTACATTTAACCAGAGCCCTATGGATCCTTGTCAAAAGTAGTGCACTAAATAGGGAATAGGGTGCCATTTCAGACGTGACCCTAGTCTTCATTCAGAATGATACATCATAATCACCCACGGCTGTGTCTCTCACACACATAGCCAGATAGCTCTGAACTACCTGGGGCCCTCTGCCGTTGTGTGTGTGTGTGTGTGTGTGTGTGTGTCATGTACTACACGTTATAGCTGAGTGTGTGTTGTGCTGTGTGCATTCATGAATACTGTGCGCATATACACACACAAACACACACACCCCACGGCAGACGCCAGAGGGCCGGAGGTAGTTCAGCCGTGACCCGGGGCCCGGTATATCTGGGGCCTAGTGGGGTAAAGTGTATTTCCTTACCCCGTGTCAGCCCGTGTCCACTGCGGCGTCAGAAGGGGAGATGAGAATAAAAGAGGTCGTTGCCAAAACGGGCCCTCTGGAATTGTGTTTGTGTGTGTGTGTGCGCACACGAGCGCATTATTCATGAATACACAGTGCAACATAACACGCACACACAACTATAACACATACACACAAGCATACAGAATACACAGGTGAATACAAGCGTGCACACAACTATAACACATACACACAACTATAACACACACCCCCACATGCAACTATAGCACACACACACAACTATAACACACACATGCAACTATAGCACACACACACAACTATAACACACACACACAACTATAACACACACACACAACTATAACACACACACGCAAACAAACAAACAAACAAACTGTGCGTGTCTCCAGAGATGGCAGGGCTGTGCGAGCCATATGGAGCTGCCTGCATCTTGCTGAGAGCGCTTGACGACAGCTGAACAGCTTGAGGTGCACACTCATTTAACCACACAGACATACACACACACACACACACACACACACACACACACACACACACACACACACACATTTACTGCAAATGTAATCCCTTAAACAAAGACGAAGGGGAAGAATTGCCATGACGACGCTATCAATCAAAAACAATTCATAGTCAAATTCTAAGCACACACACACACACACACACACACACACACACACACACACACACACACAAAAGGAGAATGGTGACTGTAGTGCAGTGCAGGCCTAGAACTGTGATTAGGACTGAAATACATGCAGGGAGGAGGGTTCCTTTTCTATTTAGTAAAACTGACAATGGGTAGCAATGGCTCTCCCTGAAAACAAGTGTTCACCTACCCTGCTTTTATGCCTCTTTGAAATCAAGCCAACCAGGTCTCTCCCTCGTGCCAAAAACAAGAACAATTTAAGCCTGAATTGATTTTTCTTCTTGTCTGTTCCAACATCCCGTAACCACTTGGTTTTTTTCAGTCCGGTGAATACCTTGAGTCAAATTCTACTTCCTATACTCCAGGTGGTCTGACCTAGCAAGAAACCCTACTGAGTGCTTTTTAATTTAAGGGATTCAAATTCCCCCTACCAGTGATTTTCATTAAAGGCAGCCCACTCGTTTTGGTTCCAGCTCGCTGGATACTAACTGGGCAGAGGCAGGACTGAGAGCCAGTGGCAGCACTGGAACAGTTTTTCTCAGTGGAAGAGACTTTGCCAAATGATGCAAGGTACTTTCTGCTTTCTACACTGTGGCCGGTTTCGTTTATACCTCAGTCACCACAAATAGATACTGTACTCTCTGCTTTGTCCACATCAAGCAACCTGTTTATTGGAGTATTGGACCATGATTCTGAGCTACATTCACAACAAACTGTGTTTGAGACTTGCTCGGTAACCACTTCTTCAAACCCAATATGCTAATGGCTTGAAATACTAGCCCGTTGTTCATTATTCTCACTTAAAGTAGTCCTGTTTTGATATTGCAGATAAATACAATGCCATTGTATTTTTCAATATATAGACACACTCGATGTACTTTAATAAAATCAACTATATATGCATTAAGCTTGTCTGATGCTTTAAGCGCAATTGTTTGATGAAATAAGACTCAAATGACTCAAGAGAGTGCCAGAGATCAAGATAACCAGTAGGAAAAAAAACGTCACCTGTCCCGACCATCATCCTCCCGCTCCTACTGGCTTTCCCAGATTCTGCCATTACTCTCTTGATGTTGCCGGTAATAGGCTACAAGAGGAGTTGGAAAACTTTCTCATGTGGAATGGCAATTTATCTTACCATTTTCTACCCATCTGCATGCCAGTTATGGTTTTCATATGCACATTATCGTTGAACAGTTTCATTTTAATTTATAAAATGTATATGCCTAGAGTGCATTCGGAAAATATTCAGACTTTTTCCACATTTTGTTACGTTACAGCCTTATTCGAAAATTGATTGAATTACATTTTTTTCATCATGAATCTTCACACAATACCCCGTAATAACTAAAAAATACAAATAAAAAAAAGAACTGATATTTCACATTTACAAAAGTGTTCAAACCCTTTACTCAGTGCTTTGTTGAAGCACCTTTGGCAGTGATTAAAGCCTCGGGTCTTCTTGGGTATGACGCTACAAGCTTGGCACAACTGTATTTGGGGAGTTTCTCCCATTCTTCTCTGCAGATCCTCTCAAGCTCTGTCAGGTTGGATGGGGAGCGTTGCTGCACAGCTATTTTCAGGTCTCTCCAGAGATGTTCGATCGGGTTCAAGTCCGGGCTCTGGCTATGGGATATTGTGTGTAGATTGATGGGTTGGGGGGAATCAATGTAATTCGTTTTAGAATAAGGCTGTAACGTAACAAAATGTGGAAGAAGTCATGGGGTCTGAATACTTTCCAAATGCACTGCACATTTGCATGCAGGCCAGGAAGACTATAGGCCTACTTCTATGCGTAATCAGGTGCGAGTCCTTTCTCAACATTGACAGGAGCGCTCCAAACAAAAAACATTGACTAAATTGACAAAACCCGTAAATTGAACGAAATAAACCTACATTTGTTTCTCACACGTGTAGCATTTAAGCCACACTCCCCTGCTTCTTGGACTGGGCCATCCCCACGGCAATGGATTGGTCTCGGCCTCCACAATGCATTGTCTCTGCCTCCACAATGGATTGGGCTCAGCCTCCACAATGGATTAGTCTCAGACTCCACAATGGATTAGTCTCAGACTCCACAATGGATTGGTCTCAGCCTCCACAATGGATTGGTCTCGGCCTCCGCAATGGATTGGTCTCTGCCTCCGCAATGGATTGGTCTCTGCCTCCGCAATGGATTGGTCTCTGCCTCCGCAATGGATTGGTCTCTGCCTCCGCAATGGATTGGTCTCTGCCTCCGCAATGGATTGGTCTCTGCCTCCGCAATGGATTGGTCTCTGCCTCCGCAATGGATTGGTCTCTGCCTCCGCAATGGATTGGTCTCTGCCTCCGCAATGGATTGGTCTCTGCCTCCGCAATGGATTGGTCTCTGCCTCCGCAATGGATTGGTCTCTGCCTCCACAATGGATTGGGCTCGGCCTCCACAATGAATTAGTCTCAGCCTCCACAATGGATTGGGCTCGGCCTCTGCAATGGATTAATTCAGTGAGATCGGGGCGAATAAGACAGGTGTCTCGTGTGCCATAAAAATAAATATATACAGTACCAGTCAAAAGTTTAGACACACCTACTCATTCAAGGGTGTTTCTTTATTTCTACTATTTTTTACATTGTACAATAACAGTGAAGACATCAAAACTATGAAATAACACATATGGAATCATGTAGTAACCAAAACAGTGTTAAAGAAATCAAAATATATTTTAGTTTTTAGATTCTTCAATGTAGCCATCCTTTGCCTTGATGACAGCTTTGGACACTCTTGGGATTTGCTACTGCTGGACAAAAAACATTCTCGGTCGACAAACAGCCTATCAACCAAACAATCGACCAGTGGACTAATTGGGGTCAGCCCTAGTGTGTTTGTGTGGCATCAATCCATGTGATCTGGATGTGGTTGGGCTGACTTGCAGAGAGCAGAGGACAAACTTGGGCTACACCCCTTGCTTTGGCAATTCAATTCAAAGGGCTTTATTGGCATGGGAAACATATGTTTACATTGCCTAAGCAATTGAAATAGATAATAAACAAAAGTGGAATAAACAATAAAAATGAACAGTAAACATTACACTCACAAAAGTTTCAAAGGAATAGAGACATTTCAAATGTCATATTATGGCTTTATACAGTGTTGTAATGATGTGCAAATAGTTAAAGTACAAAAGGGAAAATAAATAAACATAAATATGGGTTGTATTTACAATGGTGCTTGTTCTTCACTGGTTTCCCTTTTCTTGTGGCAACAGGTCACATATCTTGCTGCTGTGATGGCACACTGTGGTATTTCACCCAGTAGATATGGGAGTTTATCAAAATTGGATTTGTTTTCGAATTCTTTGGGTCTGTGTAATCTGAGGGAAATATGTGTCTCTAATATGGTCATACATTTGGCAGGAAGTTAGGAAGTGCAGATCAGTTTCCACCTCATTTTAGGTGGTTGTAGAATTTGTCTCTCGCTGTCCCTGTCTGTTTCTCTCTCTTTCCCTGTCTCTCTCTCTTTCTCTGTCTGTCTCTCTCTTTCCCTGTCTGTCTCTCTTTTTACCTGTCTGTCTTCTCCCTGTCGCTGTCTCTCTCCCTACCTGTTTCACTCTCTTTCCCTGTCTCTGTCTCTCTCTTTCCCTGTTTCTCTCTCTTTCCCTGTCTCTGTCTCTCTCTTTCCCTGTCTGTCTCTCTTTTCCTGTCTCTGTCTCTCTCTTTCCATGTCTCTGTCTCTCTTTTCCTGTCTCTGTCTCTCTCTTTCACAGCCTGCTTATCTTTCGTTTTCATTCTCATCTGCCTTTTCCCCTCTCTATCTCTGTTCACTCTCAGAGAGCAATAGAGAGAAGTGTACTTTGCTCAGAGGGCTCTCTCTCTGTCTCTCTCTCTCTCTCTCTCAATTTGTCACGTCCTGACCAGTAAAGGGGTTATTTGTTATTTGAGTTTGGTCAGGACGTGGCAGGGGGTATTTGTTTTATATAGTTCAGGGTGGTTGTGTAAGTAGAGTGGTGTTAGATTTATCTATTCCGGGGTTTTTGGTTATTGTTCTATGTTAGTTTATTTCTATGTTCTGTCTAGTCGTTTGTATTTCTATGTTTTGCTAATTGGTGTTGGGGCCTTCAGTTGGAGGCAGCTGTCTATCGTTGCCTCTGATTGAAGGTCCTATAATTAGGAGTATGTTTGTTTTGGGGTTTGTGGGAGATTGTTTCTTGTATTGCTGTGTGTTGCATACAAGACTGTTTTGTCTTCTGTTTTTTGTGTTTGTTTTGGATTAATAAAAATGAGCATTCATGTACCCGCTACGCCTTGGTCCATCTATTACGATGACCGTGACACAATTCAATTAAATTCAAGGGGCTTCATTGGCATGGGAAACATGTTAACATTGCCAAAGCAAGTGAAGTAGATAATATACAAAAGTGAAATAAACAATACAAATGAACAGTAAACATTACACTCACAGAAGTAACAAAATAATAAAGACATTACAAATGTCATATTATGTATATATACAGTGTTTTGACGATGTGCAAATGGTTAAAGTACGAAGGGGAAAATAATTAAACATAAATATGGGTTGTATTTACAATGGTGTTTGTTCTTCACTGGTTGCCCTTTTCTTGTGGCAACAGGTCACAAATATTGCTGCTGTGATGGCACACTGTGGTATTTCAACCAGTAAATATGGGAGTGTATCAAAATTGGGTTTGTTTTCGGATTCTTTGTGGATCTGTGTAATCTGAAGGAAATATGTCTCTAATATGGTCATACATTTGGCAGGAGGCTAGGAAGTCCACCTCATTTTGTGGGCAGTGTGCACATAGCCTGTCTTCTCTTGAGAGCCAGGTCTGCCTATGGCGGCCTTTCTCAATAGCAAGGCTATGCTCACTGAGTCTGTATATAGTCAAAGCTTTCCTTAAGTTTGGGTCAGTCACAGTGGTCAGGTATTCTGCCACTGTGTACTCTTGGTTTAGGGCCAAATAGCATTCTAGTTTGCTCTGTTTTTTTGTTAATTCATTCCAATTGTTGGGTCTAATTGTGTTGCTGTCCTGGGGTTCTGTGGGGTGTGTTTGTGAACAGAGCCCCAGGATCAGCTTGCTTGGGGGACTCTTTCCAGGTTCATCTCTCTGTAGGTGATGGCTTTGTTATGAAAGGTTTGGGAATCGCTTCCTTTTAGGTGGTTGTAGAATTTAACGTCTCTTTTCTGGATTTTGATAATTAGCGGTATCGGCCTAATTCTGCTCTGCATGCATTATTTGGTGTTCTACGTTGTACACTGAGGATATTTTGGGCAGGAATCTGCATGCAGAGTCTCAATTTGGTTTTTGTCCCATTTTGTGAATTCTTGGTTGGTGAGTAGACCCCAGACCTCACAACCATAAAGGGCAATGGGTTCTATAACTCATTCAAGTATTTTTAGCCAGATCATAATTGGTATGTCGAGTTTTATGTTCTTTTTGATGGCATAGAAGGCCCTTCTTGCCTTGTCTCTCAGCTCGTTCACAGCTTTGTGGAAGTTACCTGTGCCACTGATGTTTAGGCCAAGGTATGTATAGTTTTTTATGTGCTCTAGGGCAACAGTGTCTAGATGGAATTTGTATTTGTGGTCCCGGTGACTGGACCTTTTTTGGAACACCATTATTTTGGTCTTACTGAAATGTACTGTCAGGGCCCAGGTCTGGCAGAACCTGTGCAGAATATCTAGGTTCTGCTGTAGGCCCTCCTTGGTTGGTGACAGAAGCACCAGAACATCAGCAAACAGTAGACATTTGACTTCAGATTCTAGTAGGGTGAGGCCGGGTGCTGCAGACTGTTCTCGTGTCCTCGCCAATTCTATGATATATATGTTGAAGAGGTTGGGGCTTAAGCTGCATCCCTGTCTCACCCCATGGCCCTGTGGGAAGAAATGTATTTGTTTTTTGCCTATTTTAACCACACACTTGTTGTTTGTGTACATGGATTTGATAATGGCGTTTGTTTTTCCCCCAACACCACTTTCCATCAATTTGTATAGCAGACCCTCATGCCAAATTGAATCAAATACTTTTTTGAAATCAACAAAGCATGAGAAGAGTTTGCCTTTGTTTTAGTTTGTTTGTTTGTCAATTAGGGTGTGTAGGGTGAATATGTGGTCTGTCTTACGATAATTTGGTAAAAGACAATTTGGCATTTGCTCAGTACGTTGTTTTCACTGAAGAAATGCACAAGTCTGCTGTTATTGATAATGCAGAGGATTTTCCCAAGGTTGCTGTTGACGCATATCCCATGGTAGTTATTGGGGTCAAATTTGTCTCCACTTTTGTGGATTGGGGTGATCAGTCCTTGGTTCCAAGCACGTTTCACTACTCCCCGCATCTCTCTCTCCATATCTGTGGTATATTTCAGGAGAGAGTGAGACTGGGTCAGTTGAGCGCTGCTGATAGAAAGGAACTAGAGGGATGCTCCTCCTTGTCTCTCTCAGCTGGACGCCTCCACAGACCCACCTCGTTTATCTGACCACTACCTCAGCTCCACTGGCACGTTTGGGCCCGAGGGTATCTCTGTGTGTGTTTGTGTGTGTGTTGGGATGTGTTTGTTGGGATGTGTGTGTTGGGGTGTGTGTTGCGATGTGTGTGTTGGGGTGTGTGAGCTTTCTCTCCTTTTTTCTCTGTCCAACATTCTTTCTGTCTGTCTCTGTGTGTATTATTTGCAATACGTTTTATTCTAAATGTGTGAGTGGTTAGATTAAGGGATTTTAGACGTCTCAGTCATTAGTCTTTTAGGCCTAAATGAGGCAGGGATGGATTGTGTTGGCCCACGCTGTGAAGGAATGCTGTGTAGTATAAAAGCCAGCCATTTAAGAGCTTTATCAGCTGCATGAACCCTCAACTCTGACTCCGCTCAGAAACCTCTCAGTTGGCGACAGAGAAACCAGAGAGTTTGGTCTCAGGGGAGAGTTAACTCAGGGGAGAGTTAACTCAGGGGAGACTTAACTGTGACTTTTAGAGTCACAGGGTAGCGGCATGTGTGTGTGTTGGGATGTGTGCGTGTGTGTTGGGATGTGTGTTGGGATGTGTGTGTGTTGGGATGCGTGTGTGTGTGTGTGTGTGTGTGTGTGTGTGTGTGTGTGTGTGTGTGTGTGTGTGTGTGTGTGTGTGTGTGTGTGTGTGTGTTGGAATGTGTGTGTTGGGGTGTGTGTGTGTGTGTTGGGATGTGTGTGTGTTGGGAAGTGTGTGTGTTGGGATGACTCCTTCATGACTTCATGACTCCTCAATTACGTGGCCATGGCCGACCCACTCGGGTCATGTGACTTTCTCTCACTCTCTCTACCCCTCCACACACGCTAGTTCAGAGTCAGAACTTTCCAGAAGTCTCCCTACTTTATTCCTGACTCCCACGTCGGCCATTTTAGATTTAATCAACAACTCAAAAAGAGGGGATATCCAGGGATATAGAGCCAGCTAAATACTACAAGTCAAGGCAGTGACAGAGTGACATGCTACATTTAGTCTTGTTCCTCTTGGTTTGACCTCAGCTAGACAAGGGAGGCCAAGGTCACTTGTTTTCCCTGGATGGGGGGAGGAAATGAGGAGTAGTAGGTGTCAGCCACTACTGACCCACTTTGCAGTGGTCCAAGGCACTGTATCTCAGTGCAAGAGGCATCACTACAGTCCCTGGTTCGAATCCAGACTGTATCACATCCGGCCATGATTGGGAGTCCCGTAGGGCGTCACACAATTTTTATTTTATTTTTTATTTTACCTTTATTTAACTAGGCTAGTCAGTTAAGAACAAATTCTTATTTTCAATGACGTCCTAGGAACAGTGGGTTAACTGCCTTGTTCAGAATTTTACCTTGTCAGCTTGGGGATTCAATCTTGCAACCTTTCAGTTACAAGTCCAACGCTCTAACCACTAGGCTACCTGCTGCCCCAATTGGCCCAGCATCATCCGAGGTTTGGCCGGGGTAGGCCGTCATTGTAAAATACAAATTTGTTCTTAACTGACTTGCCTAGTTACATATTTAAAAAAAATAATAATAATAATAAAATACTGACCCATCTGTCTCTGGTCTTTTATAGAGCCTCGCTGGAGGCAGGAGACAACGAGGACTACCCCCCCCCCCCCTAATACTGACAGGCTGTGTCCTAAATGGCACCCCATGCCTTATATAGTGCACTCCTATTAACCAGAGCCCTGGTAGAAATTAGGGCACTATACAGTGTGGGAAAAAAGTATTTGATCCGCTGCTGATTTTGTACGTTTGCCCACTGACAAAGAAATGATCAGTCTATAATTTTAATGGTAGGTTTATTTGAACAGTGAGAGACAGAACAACAAAAAAATCCAGAAACACGCATGTAAAAAATGTTATAAAATGGTTAGCATTTTTTCCCTCACTGTATAGGAAGTAGGGACGATCATTTGGGATGCTGTCCGTCTGTCTGTCTTTATACAATAAGCACTATTCATCGCCATTACAGTTGCTGCTGTTAATAACGGATTACCCATTGTCGTGCTTACGTCTCCAGGTAAGCTGTAGCGTGCAGAGTGATCTGAAGCCGAGAGAATAAACAAACGATTACTTCCTGGGAATAGCTTAACTAGTGGGTAAGAATTTGCCACTCTCCCATTGGTCTAAGGGAAGTAATTGCATGTTGAGTCTCCCTGGCAATAGTACACGTTGGTAGTGCATGGATATGGGCAAGCGGCTATAGTGCAATCCTATCATGCTGATACTGTAGAGACAGATGAGTGTAGTAAAATATAATAAACATAGGAACTTTATTGTCCGATCGGAGATGGGGAAATTGACCTTGGCCGTACCTCACAAGTCACTTACGTCACAAGACTTGAATGTAATGTTTTTACACTGCTGCTACTCACTGTTTATTATCTATGCACAGTCACTCTACTCATACCTACATGTACATATTACCTCAATTACCTTGACTAACCTGTACCCCCACACATTGACACGGTATCAGCACCCCCTGTATATATAGCCTAATTATTGTTATTTTATTGTTACTAAATAAAATAAAGTTTAAAAAAAGTAAATATTTTCTTAACTCTTATTTTTCTTAAAATTGCATTGTTGGTTAAGGGCTTGTAAGTAAGCATTTCATGGTAAGGTCTACACCTGCTGTATTCGGCACATGTGACAAATACATTTTGATTTGATTTGATCACATTTACTGTGTTGCTCCTTGATAATCTCGCCCTAGGTGAGTTACTGAGTGGTGCTCAGGCAGATCGCTGATCATTTGACCCAAATTGGTGGCAGATTGGTAGGATTCACTTCTTTTAATTAATTTCCCTGAAAGAGGGAGTGTGAAGAGATGGATGTCCTTGATGAACGATGTATTCATCAGAAGTGCACATCTGTGTGGTGTCTCTCTCTCTTTCTCCCTCTCACTCACTCACTCACACACACACACACACACACACACACACACACACACACACACACACACACACACACACACACACACACACACACACACACACACACACACATAACCCCAGAAAAACTGAAAAAGAAGGAGAGAATATAAAAAGGGGTAAAAATTGCCGGGTAAAAATTCATCCTTCCATCAATTTAATAGTGTAAATAAGACTAAAATCGAAGAAAATCATTTGTGTTTGATTGAGCACGCCTGGCTTAATGGACCAATAGAATACTCCCGAAACTGCGAAGCCCGCCCATCAGGGACACCTGGCAGGCTTGAGCAAACTTTCAAAGTATTTGTAATATTTCAAATAGTATTTGAACCCAGGTCTGTAAAAAGGGGAAATCACCTTTGAATAAATGGACACATGCATCTGTATTCACTGTTACTCCGTATAATTCACTACGTTTCTGGACCAGACACATGGCTCAGTACGACCCCACCAGTGGAGGCTGCTGACGGCTCATAGTAATGGCTGGAATGGAGTCAATGGAGTGATATTAAACATGTGGTTTCTATGTTGTTGATACCATTACATTGATTCCATTCCAGCCATTACTATGAGCCGTCCTCCCCTCAGCAGCCTCCTCTGGTCCCCACTCGGCCGGGTCCGGCTGACACACTGCCATCCCAGGAGCCGGTGTCATCTAGCGGTGAGTAAAGAAGGACCTGGGCTGGAATACTAATGAACCAGGAAGTAGGGATGCTGTAACTGTCAGTTGTAGTGACTGGCACTGTAATTGTGTCCCTCTGATAGGACCAACCGAACACACGCACTCGCACGATCACATGCATAAACATGTATACACACACATATAAACGTGTGCGCACACACTCACATACCACACACACACACACACACACACAAAAACACACACACACACACACCCCGTCCGTCCTATAATGGTCCCGTCCTTTAGGATTTATTTATACATCTCAACCAACTCCTATCCTCATACCGTTATTTGGAGTATTCAAATTCTTACCGAGGTGTGTGTGTGTGTGTGTGTGTGTGTGTGTGTGTGTGTGTGTGTGGTGTGTGTGTGTGTGTGTGTGTGTGTGTGTGTGTGTGTGTGTGTGTGTGTGTGTGTGTTTGTGTGTGTGTGTGTGTGTAACGCTTTCTTAATTCCTCTCTCACACCGATTACTCCTCCACCTCACCTGTTTACCATAGTCTTCTTCTGCTTTCCATCTCTTTTTATCCATCTCCACCGCCATCCCTCGTTCTCTCCATCTCCACCGCCATCCCTCGTTCTCTCCATCTCCACCTCCATCCCTCGTTCTCTCCATCTCCACCGCCATCCCTCGTTCTCTCCATCTCCACCGCCATCCCTCGTTCTCTCCATCTCCACCGCCATCCCTCGTTCTCTCCATCTCCACCGCCATCCCTCGTTCTCTCCATCTCCATCGCCATCCCTCGTTCTCTCCATCTCCACCGCCATCCCTCGTTCTCTCCATCTCCACCGCCATCCCTCGTTCTCTCCATCTCCACCGCCATCCCTCGTTCTCTCCATCTCCATCCCTCATTCTCTCCACCTCCATACCTCATTCTCTCCATCTCCACCTCCATCCCTCGTTCTCTCCATCTCCACCACCTTCCATCTGTTTCTCTCCATCTCCACCTCCATCCCTCGTTCTCTCCATCTCCACCGCCTTCCATCTGTTTCTGTCCATCTCCACCACCATCACTTGTTCTCGCCATCTCGTTCTCACCTTCCATCTGTTTCTCTCCATATGCACCGCCATCCCTAACAGTCCTGTTGCCCTCTCGGGCGGCTTTCACTTTGAGACTCACTCTGATTCCTGTCTGTCTGTCTGTCTGTCTGTCTGTCTGTCTGTCTGTCTGTCTGTCTGTCTGTCTGTCTGTCTGTCTGTCTGTCTGTCTGTCTGTCTGTCTGTCTGTCTGTCTGTCTGTCTGTCTGTCTGTAATGGCGGGTGGCCAGTGCTTGACGTCACCCCTTTTGTCAAGGACTAATGTGTCCCTGTACCCCCTGCCTCCTGTCATGACCGCTGCGGTGTGGTGTAATTAAATGCTACCCATTTATAATGTGTCCTTCCTGGCTCTGCCGCCCACCAAGGTGATGCTTGTCAGAAATGGCCGGCGACCTCTGCCCTTTGTTAAGCTTGTAGGGAGGGGCGACTGGTCGGGAGAAAGCAGGACAGGCAAAGTGATTTTCTCTCTCTCTCTCCCCTCTCTCCCTCTCTCTCTCTCTCTCTCTCTCCTCCCCCTCTCTTTCTCTCTCTCTCTCTCTCTCTCTCTCTCTCTCTCCTCTCTCTCTCTCTCTCTCTCTCTCTCTCCTCTCTCTCTCTCTCTCTCTCTCTCTCTCTCTCTCTCTCTCTCTCCCTCCCTCTCCCTCTCCCTCTCCCTTCCCTCTCCTCTCCCTCTGCGGCCAACCAGGTCCATCATAGCAGGGTCAGTCAGAGAGACAGATAGTGTACCCTATAAACAGTAGACAAAGTGGGCTATAATAATGCCTACATTTAGGGGTCAGCTCTAAACAATTCCGCGCTGTCACTCTCCGCAGACCTTGTGTGCTCAACCTTACAGATGCTATGTTAAGAGGTGACAAAATAGGTTCTATCACTTAATTCAGGAATTTAACAACTGTGTTGTACAGCCCGGCTTTTTGCAGGTTGAAGTTTTATTAGTCACCTTTTGAGGTCTTGTCAGTTAAAAACAAACATGCACTCAAACTGGACAGTTTTATCTCAATCTATTCATTCAAAGACTCAATCATGGACACTCTTACTGACAGTTGTGGCTGCTTTGCGTGATGTATTGTTGTCTCTACCTTCTTGTCCTTTGTGCTGTTGTCTGTGCCCAATAATGTTTGTACCATGTTTTGTGCCGCTACCATGTTGTGCTGCTGCCATGTTGTGTTGCTACTATGTTGTTGTCATGTGTTTCTGCCTTGCTATGTTGTCTTAGGTCTCTCTTTATGTAGTGTTGTGTTGTCTCTCTTGTCGTGATGTGTGTTTTGTCCTATTATATACAGATCTATGCCCTCCGAACAGTAGGCGCACAATGTATTATGGTCATTGTAGTTAATTACCATGTTTTCTGCGCGAAACTATGTAGAATATTGGCTTGTTGGAAACTACAACTCCCAACTACATTGCAGAGTTAGGGCTTGACATTTTTTATCTCTAGAGAAACAGCGCATGGAGCTCACAGAAATAAACCCAAATTAAATGGAATTCAAATAATTTAACCGATGTTGTTTGATTAAACAAAATTTTTCGGTTTTTAAATCAGCACTAAACAGGTATGTGTGGGCTACACATGGTATACACTGTCCAATAAAATGCTTACTTGCAGGTTCCTTCTGGACAATGCAACAACAATAAGAAATTACACAAGACAAGAATACGAACATAAAGGTAATGTCTAAGTAGAATATAATACAGGAAGACAATTTATAGTACAATATTAACACGTGTTTTTGGAAAGGGGGGATTGTGGGGGCAAGTGTTTAAACTCTGCAGTATTTAGCAATCATAATACGAGTCTGGTAGCAGCAGTTGTGATGTGTGTGTAACATGAATGTTTAAACATTTGTTACTCCAGTTTCTTGCTTGACTATGTATTTATGAGCGACTGTCAGCCATTTTGTTTCCTCCCTCACTCTGAGGGGAAGTGTTTTTATAGTCTCAACAACAGTGGATCTCTTTTGCCTGCCAGTGCCGGCAGGCAAGCTCAAGAAGAAAAGCCTTAACTCCTGATGAAAGACCAATGCCCGAGGGGTTGCTGGGAGGTTGGCCCTGGTTGGCTCAGGGGCGGCGCTGAGGTGTCAACCGTCGCTCCCGGCTGTCTGAACGCCGTCTCTTTGGAGCAACCTGACTTAGAGCAAAGGCTCATGGGAAAGCTCCTCCGGGAGAGGGTTGTTGTCAGGCCAGTGTATTGGGTATCTTTTAATGTGGTCACTGGAGTCTGTCTGTAGCTCTCTACCTACAAAAATCACCTTCCTCCACCGAGGGCTCCAACTGCAGGCGTCCACATGCTTCCCATCCGAAACAGTTCAGAACAGTTGGCGCATATATTATTGACAATATTTTGTGACGATTTTGTTCGTTTTGTCCTTCGGCAAGAGTTATGTTTGTGCACACAAAAATGTTTCTCGAGGAAAGCCGAAGTTTGAAATACATTCCTTCTTCGGTGATTGGTCAACAGTAGGGGTTCTTCAATTAAGTGTTTGTTGTCATTCAATGATAGACAACACTTTTTCATGCAGATTTTTTGACTTGAGAATTACTGCACCAAACATCCTAGTTCGATGTAAAATTGCGCGCCTGAGATCTCCCCTGCAAAAACATCAAAATTAATTACAGATTTCTTGAGTTATCTTAGATTAATTCGGACTATTTATAGTCCAATATATTGGCTAAATCAAATCAAATCAAATGTTATTGGTCACATACACATGGTTAACAGATGTTATTGCGAGTGTAGTGAAATACTTATGCTTCTAGAACAGTGCAGCAGTATCTATCTAACAATTCCACAACAAAACCTAATTCGCACAATCTAGTAAAGGAATGGGATGAGAATATATAAGTAATAAATATATGGATGAGCAGTGACAGAGCGGCTAAGATGCAATAGATAGTAAAGAATAGATAGCGTAGGAAACAGTATACAGTATATACATATGAGATGCGTAATGCGAGATATGTAAGCATTCTTAAAGTGGCATTAAAGTGACAAGTGTTCCATTTATTAAAGTGGCCAATGATATCAAGTCTGTAGGTAGGCAGCCTGATGGACTTAAGATAGAAGCTGTTTTTCAATCTCTCTCTCCCAGCTTTAATGCACCTGTACTGACCTCTCCTTCTGGATGGAAGCAGGGTGAACAGGCAGTGGCTCGGGTGGTTATTGTCCTTTATTATCCTTTTTGCCTTCCTGTGACATCGGGTGCTGTAGGTGTCCTGGAGGGCAGGTAGTTTTCCCCCGGTGCTGCGTTGTGCAGACCACACCACCCTCTGGAGAGCCCTGCGGTTGTGGACGGAAAAGTTACCTGGCGGTGAGACAGCCCGACAGGATTCTCTCAATTGTGCACCTGTAAAAGTTAGTGAGGGTTTTTGGTGACAAGCCACATTTTTTCCTCCTCCTGAGGTTGAAGAGGCACTGTTGCGCCTTCTTCACCACACTGTCTATGTGCGTGGACAATTTCAGTTTGTCAGTGATATGTACACGAGAAACTTAAAACTTTCCACCTTCTCCACTGCTGTCTCGTCGATGTGGAGGTTATTTTCCTGACACCACACTCCGAGGGCCCTCACCTCTTCCCTGTAGGCTGTCTTGTCGTTGTTGGTAATCAAGCCTACCACTGTAGTGTCGTCTGCAAACTTGATGATTGAGTTGGAGGCGTGCATAGCCACGCAGTTGTTGGTGATCAGGGAGTACAGGAGGGGGCTGAGAACGCACCCTTGTGGGGCCCCAGTGTTGAGGATCAGCGAAGTAGAGATGTTGTTTCCTACCTCCACCACCAGAACCCAGTTGCACAGGGTGGGGTCGAGACCCAGGGTCTCAAGTTTAATGATGAGTTTGGAGGGTACTATGGTGTTGAATGCTGAGCTGTAGTCAATGAACAGCATTCTTACATAGGTATTCCTCTTGTCCAGATGGGATAGGGCAGTGTGCAGTGTGATGGCGATTGCATCGTCTGTGGACCTATTGGGGCGGTAAGCAAATTGGAGTGGGTCTAGGGTGATAGGTAGGGTGGAGGTTGAGTAGTACTTCATGATGACAGAAGTGAGTGCTACGGGGCGATATTCATTTAGTTCAGTTACCTTAGCTTTCTTGGGAACAGGAACAATGGTGGCCATCTTGAAGCATGTGGTGACAGCAGACTGGGATAGGGAGAGGTTGAATATGTCCGTAAACACACCAGCCAGCTGGTCTGCGCATGCTCTGAGGACGCGACTAGGGATACCGTCTGGGCTGGCAGCCTTGCGAGGGTTAACACGTTTAAATGTTTTACTCACGTTGGCAATGGAGAAGGAGAGCCCACAGTCTTTGGTATCGGGCCACGTCGGTGGCACTGTATTGTCCTCAAAGCATGCAAAGAAGTTGTTTAATTTGTCTGGAAGCAAGAAGTCGATGTTCGCGACGGGGCTGGTTTGATTTTTGTAATCCGTGATTGTCTGTAGAACCTGCCTCATACGTCTCGTGTTTGAGCCGTTGAATTGCGACTCCACTTTGTCTCTATACTGATACTTTGCTTGTTTGATTGCCTTACGGAGGGAATAACTACACTGTTTGTATTCGGCCATGTTCACAGTCGCCTTGCCATGATTATATGGGGTGGTAAGTGCTTTCAGTTTGCGCGAATGCTGCCATCAATCCACGGTTTCCGGTTAGGGAAGATTTTAATAGTCACAGTGGGTACATCCCCTATACAGTTCCTTATAAACCTGCTCAACGAGTCAGCGTATTCATCAATGTTATTGTCTGAGGCTACCCGGAACATATTCCAGTCCACGTGATCGAAGCAATCTTGAAGCGTAGATTCCGATTGGTCAGACCAGCGTTGGATAGACCTAAGCACGGGCGCTTCCTGTTTTAGTTTCTGCCTTTAGTAGGGGAGCAACAAGATGGAGTCATGGTCGGATTTGCCAAAAGGAGGGCGGGTGAGGGCCTTGTATGCATCGCGGAAGTTAGAGTAGCAATGGTCGAGCGTGTTACTCGCTTGTGTACTGCAATCGATATGCTGTTAGAATTTAGGTAGCCTTGTTCTCAAATTAGCTTTGTTAAAATCCCCAGCATCAATAAATGCAGCCTCAGGATATATGGTTTCCAGTTTGCATAAAGTCCAGTGAAATTCCTTGATGGCCTTCTTGGTGTCTGCTTGCGGGGGGATATACACGGCTGTGACGATAACCGAGGAGAGTTCTCTTGGGAGATAATATGGTCGGCATTTGATTGTGAGGACTTCTAAGTCAGGTGAACAAAAGGACTTGAGTTCTTGTATGTTGTTACAGTTACACCATGAGTTGTTAATCATGAAACATACACCCCCGCCCTTCTTCTTACCGGAGAGATGTTTATTCCTGTTGGCGCGATGCATTGAAAATCCCATTGGCTGTACGGACTCCGACAGCATGTCCCCTGCTGCTATATCCAATAGTTCTTCCCAGCTGTATGTAATAACACTTAAGGTTTTCTGGGCTAACAATGTAAGAAATAATACCTAAAAAAAAACATAAAACTGCACAGTTTACAAAGGACTAGAAGCGAAGCTGCCATCTCTATCGGCGCCATCTTGCTACGGTGTCTCAAGATGGAGAAACAGTACCGTTGCGAAGGTATTTTCAAGCGAAGGTCGAAGGTATGGGAGCACACTCATTCGGTTCGCCTAAGTGAGTTCGGCTAGGCACCAGCAGAATCAAAACATGCGGAAGCCTGTGTCTGGTCAATGGCTAGGCTTTAGTGTGGGATCACATGCTAGCGCTAGTGGCTAACGCTACAGCACACTACAAGGATAGAAAACCAATACAGCTTCATAGCTGTAGTGTCGGCACTCACCTATCCTTACATTACAATACTGACTGTACATCACTCTGGAGAAGAGCATCTTCTACATGTAAATACTGGCCTGTTTTAACCTCTCTGGCGCATGTGGGACGAACTCGTCCCACCTACGTAACAGCCACTGAAATCCAGTGGCGTGATTTTTGAATCGTTTGAAATACTATTACTTCAATTTCTCAAACATATGACTATTTTACAGCTATTTAAAGACAAGAATCTCGTTAATCTAACCACACTGTCCGATTTCAAAAAGGCTTTACAATGAAAGCAAAACATTAGATTATGTCAGCAGAGTGCCCAGCCAGAAATAATCAGACACCCATTTTTCAAGCTAGCATATCATGTCACATAAACCCAAACCACAGCTAAATGCAGCACTAACCTTTCATGATCTTCATCAGATGACACACCTAGGACATTGTGTTATACAATACATGCATGTCTGTTCAATCAAGTTCATATTTATATCAAAAAACAGCTTTTTACATTAGCATGTGACGTTCAGAAAAAGCATAACCCCCACAAACTTCCGGGGAACTTACTAACAGTTTGCTAAATTACTCACGATAAACGTTCACAAAAAGCATAACAATTATTTTAAGAATTATAGATACATTACTCCTCTATGCACTCGATATGTCCGATTTTAAAATAGCTTTTCGGATGAAGCACATTTTGCAATAATCTAAGTATATAGCCCGGCATCACAGGGCTAGCTATTTAGACACCCACCCAGGTCAGCCTCCACCAAAATCACATTTCCTATAAGAAACATTTTCTTACCTTGCTTGTTCTTCGTCAGAATACACTGCCAGGACTTCTACTTCAATAACAAATGTAGGTTTGGTCCCAAATAATCCATCGTTATATCCAAACAGCGACGTTTTGTTCGTGAGTTCTAGACACTATCAGAATGCTACATCACGGTCTCGCGCATGGCGCATTGGCGTGACAAAAAATGTCTAAATATTCCATTACCGTACTTCAAAGCATGTCAACCGCTGTTTAAAACCAATTTTTATGCCATTTATCTCGTAGAAAAGCGATAATATTCCGACCGGGAATCTGCAATGAGCCTAAACAGCCGAATTAAATTTCTCACCGGGGGCGAATCGTGCACGCGCCTCATTCAATGGTCCTCTGATCCGCCACTTACCAAAGGCGATAATGTGTTTCAGCCTGAGGCTGCCTCGTCAACCTTCAGGTTTTTCGCGGGTTCTGAGAGCCTATTGGAGCCCTGGGAATTGTCACGTTACAGCTAAGATCCTTACTTTTCAATAAACAGATGCAAGACGCACGACTCCTTGTCAGACAGGCCACTTCCTGCATGAAACCTTGTCAGGTTTTTGCCTGCCATAGGAGTTCTGTTATACTCACAGACACCATTCAAACAGTTTTAGAAAATTCAGAGTGTTTTCTATCCAAACCTGAACAATAATATGCATATTCTAGCTTCTGAGTTGGTGTAGGAGGCAGTTAAAAATGGGCACATATTTTTTCCAAAATTCTCAATACTGCCCCCTAGCCCAAACAGGTTAAAGGTACACTGTGTTTATGAACTCTGCGCAGTGCACATTACAAAGAACTAGTCAGTCAAAGGTAATGGATGGAGAGCAGCAAATGAGTTACGACAGGGGAGAAAAAAGGAGGAGAGAGAGGAAGAGAGACCAGAGACCACACAGATGTGCTCTTCTGATGAATACATTGTTCATCAAGGACATCCGTCTCTTCACGCTCCCTCTTTCAGGGAAAGCGTTGACCCCTGAAATCAATAAGGGTAGCATTTCTAGACTCTAAAATAGTTATTTGTCTAATGCAGTCTCTAGTTCACACACACACACACACACACACACACACACACACACACACACACACACACACACACACACACACACACACACACACACACACTAGTGTTATTACGAATAAGCCAGTGTGTCCTTGGTTACATGCGCCACATTCATCAGATAAAGACTCCTAAGCTCTGGAGGTAAATGCTAGTGACAAAGCTCACACACTGAAAAGACGATATCAAGAACGAGCGGCACTCTTTACAATGCGCTTTCATTGTTAACATAAACAGGAATGAGCGGATGCTAGATTTTAAGGAATGCAGTAAAAAAGAGTGCAGTGTTACACTTGCTGAGAATTGTCCCTGTAGTCAAACATGTTAGAAAATCATCAATCCAGTTTCAATTGATTCTCATATTTAAACTATTGCATAACTGCATAACTTCTAGGAACTGTTTTGTCATTAAATTGACCTTCTTTGTCTGTGAATCAGACAAAATCAGACATCAGAATGTGCTATTTATTCATTCCTAGGTTCCAAATTCACGATTGAATTCGGTGGTTCGGTTGATTAGCCTAAATAGCTTTTGTATTGTGCTGTTAAGTGGCCCTGTCACACATTACGTCCAATTTGGTGTAATCAACAGGGTATTTTTCCACGCCTCGTTGCATTTGTTTGCATCACTTCACTTAATGGTTGAAAATGTGAGTATCTTAAATATGTCCCACGGCTAGAAACTCGTTGCAAGTTCTGAAAATCACAGTTTTTCTTCCTTTTAATCCTACCCTGTGATGTCACAGAGAAGCATTTTTTTTAGGACCTTTCTTCTTCTCTTTTTTAACCACGGATAATAGAAACGTGCTGTTTTCACATATGCAGACAGTGGTATGGCGCTGGAGTTAATGAATATAACGTTGAAAAGTGGCAGAATTGCCCTGTCACGTGTGCTCCCTCTCCGGCCTCTAGGTCACCAGGCTGCTCGTTATGGCGCACACCTGTCACCATCGTTATGCGCATCAGCGCCTCATGACACTCACCTGGAATCCATCACCTCCTTGATTACCTGCCCTCTATATGTCACTCCCTTTGATTCCTTCCCCAGGCATCATTGTTTCTGTGTCAGTTCCATGTCTGTGCATTGTTCTTGTTTCTTATTATGGTTTAATTTATTTATTAAATGATTCACTCACTGAACTTGCTCCTCGACTCCCAGCGCATGTCGTTAAAGAATGATGCCTCACCAAAGGGAAGCATCAGGGAGTTTTTTTTGTGTTGGAGGTGATGTCGGGTCCGAGTGTCAGAACCGGAGCTACCAGGGAGGCCTCAGCCGGTTTGTCGGCTTCTCATGCCTCGGCGGATTCGATGGGTTACCCTGCCTTAGCTGGCTCGATGGGCTCCCATGCCTCAGCGGGTTCGATAGACTCCCATGCCTCAGCTGGGTGAACAGGTTCCCGTGCCTTGACTGAAGCAACCAGGGAGGTCACAGCCGGCTCATCAGGCTCTCACTCTTCAGCCGGTTCATCAGGTTTCTCCGTCTCAGCGGAGGCGACCGGTCCGCTCCAGATCCCCGGGATTGTCCCTGTGGTTGGCGTCCTGCGGCTGGAGCCGCGCGCTGGGGAGGGGGTACTGTCACGTATGCTCTCTCTCCGGCGCTCTAGGTGATCATGCTCCCGCGCCTCAGCCAGATCGACAGGTTCCCGCACCTTAGCAGAAGTGACCGATCTGCTCCTGATCCCCGGGATCGTCATCTTGGTCGGCGTCCTGCGGCTGAAGCCGCGCGTCGGGGAGCGGTACTGTCACGTGTGCTCCCTCTCCGGCCTCTAGGTCACCAGGCTGCTTGTTATGGCACACACCTGTCACCATCGTTACGTGTGCCTGCGCGTCATCAGACTCACCTGGACTTCATCACTTCCCTGATTACCTTCCCTATATCTGTCACTCCCTTTGGTTCTTTCCTCAGGCGTCATTGTTTCTGTTTCCTGTCTGTGCGTTGTTTAGTGTTTCTTGTTTTGTATTATGGTTTAATTTATTTATTAAATTATTCACTCCCTGAACTTGCTTCCCGACTTCCAGTCACACGTTACATGCCCTTTAATATGAATTCACTCATTTGTAAATCGCTCTGGATTAGAGCTTCTGCTAAATGACTCAAATGTGAACATGTAAAACATTTTATATAGTCCCCTTTATATCTGGCAGACGGTGGGAATTGGCTGATGCTGTCTATCCAGTATGCTTGTGTTTGCCTTGATAGAGTGGCGTTCATGAGATAGTCTAGACTCTGAGTTCTTGCGAGAAGGGAGAAAGAGAGAGAGATGGGACAAACTGGTAGTACTTTAGCCCTGAGTGATTTATCAAAAGGGCTAGTGGAAACAAGGGATTGTCTGTGGTTTGTCTTTAGACCTGTGGCACTCAAGCATAGCAGATATTTATCACTCCGTGGAGCCATTTAGGACCACTGTCAATTCCACAGCATCACAGCCTGTTGCTAGGTGGTAGCATCACAGCCTGTTGATAGGTGGTAGCATCACAGCCTGTTGCTAGGTGGTAGCATCACAGCCTGTTGCTAGGTGGTAGCATCACAGCCTGTTGATAGGTGGTAGCATCACAGCCTGTTGATAGGTGGTAGCATCACAGCCTGTTGCTAGGTGGTAGCATCACAGCCTGTTGCTAGGTGGTAGCATCACAGCCTGTTGATAGGTGGTAGCATCACAGCCTGTTGATAGGTGGTAGCATCACAGCCTGTTGCTAGGTGGTAGCATCACAGCCTGTTGATAGGTGGTAGCATCACAGCCTGTTGATAGGTGGTAGCATCACAGCCTGTTGCTAGGTGGTAGCATCACAGCCTGTTGCTAGGTGGTAGCATCACAGCCTATTGATAGGTGGTAGCATCACAGCCTGTTGCTAAGTGTCAGCACTGGCCACCATTTTCTGTGTTGATTGATCCAATTGGTTGAACACTTTAGGCCCACTTCCTGCTTGTTTTCCAGTGACCCTGACGTTTCATAACAATCACTACCTGTGGTCTGTTCAACCACAGGTCTGTATCTCCTACTACCGAAATTCATAACCATACAGCAGACTTACTAAAGACACCACCACACCACACACACACACACACACACACACACACACACACACACACACACACACACACACACACACACACACACACACACACACACACACACACACACACACACACACCCATCTCAGAGTCTCTCAGACTCCCCATCATGGCAGGTCCATCTTCTGCTTAACACAACATTCTCTGTTACCCCCATACGCTCTCTTTCTCTCGCTCATGTTTCTAGCTTCAACAGTACAGTAATACCTTACAATACCAACAAATCCACAAAATAAAAAGAATGGAATTAAGAAATCTAGAAATATTAGAACGAGCAATATCAGAGGCTGGAATACAAATCTATATGCACTGTATATGATGGCGTGTATAGACGTTATGGAAAGTATATGCATAGAAAAGGTATGTACAGCGGAAGTTATAAAGGATGAGCCTTGACTAGAATACAGTATATACATATGAAGTGGATAAAACAGTATGTAAACATTATTCAAGTGACCAGTGTTCAATGACTCTATGTACAAAGGACTGCCGTCTCTAAAGTTCAGGGGAGGTTACCGGGCAGAGGTCGGCTAGTTGTGACTATTTTACAGTCTGATGGCCTGGAGATAGGAGCTGTCTCTTGGTCCCAGCTTGGATGCACCTGTACTGTCTCGATGCTGAATTGGTCTCTGTCTCTGTCTCTGTCGCTGTCTGTCTCTCTCTCTCTCTGTCTCTCACTGTCTCTCTCTCTCTGTGTGTCTCTCTCTCTCTCTGTCTCTCTCTCTCTCTCTCTCTCACTGTCAATTTCTCGCCCTCTCTGTCTCTCTCTGTGTCTCTCTCTTTGTCTCTCTCTCTCTCTCTCTCTCTCTCTCACTGTCAATTTTCTCGCCCTCTCTGTCTCTCTCTGTGTCTCTCTCTTTGTCTCTCTCTCTCTCTCAATGTCTGTTTCTCGCTCTCTCTGTCTATCTCTCTCTCTCTCACTGTCTGTTTCTCACCCTATGTCCCTGTTTCTCTGTCCTCTCTCGTTCTG